>NW_027131278.1:0-2276 GCF_026122565.2 Emydura macquarii macquarii
AATAATAATGGTTTAAAATTTGGATGCCAGATCCCTGGCTAATCTAAATCGACATAGATGCATTAGTCAACAGAGTTGTGCACATTTTACACTAGCTGAGGGTCTGGTTCTTGGAGTTCAGAACAATTTTACAACCCAGCTGTCATGGGGATAATTATTAGAGCATAGAAACAGACAGCTACAGTATGAACGATGTTAGGAAGCAGAGGGTATCTCTAGCAGCCAATTGCAGATTGATTGATAGAGATAGGGATGAACATGCAAAGCCAGGCTGAGATAGAGAGAACTAAAGGACCTAAATTTATCTCATTTTGCCATTTTGATCTGTTTGGAAATGTGAACAGGGTGTGAGATAAAAAACTAAAACAATCCAGATAAAAATCTTCAGCTGATCCAATTGTAACTATAAAAGTTGTTTCATTGCTCTGAAGTGAATGAAACAGGAACACCCATAACCTGCAGTGCACTGTGGGCAGCTAACCCACTGCACAACTCACACCTTGTGCCACTAGGAGTTCTGGGAAAGCAGAGAGGATCGCAATGCATCATGGGTGCAGGCTCAACATCCCATGATGCAGTGATTTGCATCCCATCATTCCATGGGTTTCTGACTATGTTTTGTGGCGTTTTTTCAACAGCTCCAGTTTCCTGTGTGCCTTCTTTCTCTATCTGAAAGTTGGGGTCTTTGTAGGAAGATGTAGTGGCCTTCCTCGGAGCCTGGGTCCGAGAAAGGTCCGTGACCACAAGGCCGGACAGGGATAGGGCCGGCATCTCAGTCTGCCCGGCAACCTGGGAGCCGGACGGTGATAGGTCCGGCAGACCATCCAATCCGTCAACAGAGGGGCGGAGCTGCCGTCGAGGCAGGAAGTATAAAAGGCAGGCCCCACAGCTCAATAAAAGACAGACTGCTGCTGGAGGCAGACATACCGTCCCACTGGCTGCAGCGTAGGCCTGCCCCCAGCCAGACAGCCACCCCAAGCAAGTGCCTCCTGAAGCAGAGGTGCCGGGAATGGCCCAACCTACCAGGCCCCAGGGACTGGATAGGGCCTCCGGTCCCCAGTGACTGGACCAGTGACTGGACCGGGCCACTGAGCCCCAAAGACTGGCTAGGGCCTCCGGGCCCCAGTGACTGGACTGAGGCTCCTGAGACTCAGAGGTGGGAGATACCCTCGGAGGCCGGCCCTGACCTGGAGGAGCTGCCCTCTGCAGAGGAGCTCCCTGAATTGTCGCCGGTCGATGAGGAGGGACTGGTGAGTCTGCCGCTGGATGAGTACCTCAGCGACTCTAAGGACCCGGAGGATACAGGTACCTGAGGACCAAGGGGAGGAAGTGGCCCAGGAACAGCCATAGCCAGTGGCTTAGTCAGGAGCAAGCCCCCATCGGTGTGTTGCGGCAAAAGCCCCGCCGACTCAGTGGCAAACGTCTTTGCCACTGCTAGGGCCCTAGGCTGGGACGCAGTGGAGATGGGTGGGCCTGGGCCTGCATCCCCCGGGAGAAGGTGCTCTCCCCTGCCACTGTAGACAGCAGACCCACTTCCTTCCTCACCCTGCCTCAGGGCCAGAGGCTAAAAACTGCTTCCCGGTATCACCCTGCCTGAGGGTTGCAGGTACTAGACCACTTGCTTGCTGGTCTCATCCTGCCTTAGGTCAGGAGACCCTAGCCTACTTACTTGCCTGTCTTTCCCTGCCTAAGGGCCAGAGACGAAAGACTACCTGTCGGCCCGCCCTGCCTGAGGGCCAGGGCTAAGACTCCTACAGAGATGCTCACCCATTCCCCTTTTAGGAAGGAGCAGGGGCCTTCCGTGGAGCCTGGGCTCAAGAAAGGGCCACAATGACTAGGCCGGACAGGACCACCGGCCTACAGTCCTGCACTGCTATCCGCTGTTGTCAGTGTTCTGAACACATCATGGCTGGTCATGCAGTATATCATGAGCTCCCACTCGAAACAGGAATCCGAGGGACCTGAGGTGCTGTGTGCCATGCAAACAAACCATGCTGGATTATTGTTTGTATTCACAGAGCGTCTGCACACAGTGCACCGCTGCTTATGAGTGCATGAAACAATTACTGAGTGATGGGATCGCATCGTGATGCAGGTCTGGGATGACGAGTCATGGCTACAGAACTTCTGAATGTGCAAAGCCACCTTCATGGAACTGTGAGTGGAGACCGCCCCTGCCCTGTGGCGCCAGGACACCTGAATGAGAGCTGCTCTCTCAGTGAATAAGCATATGGTGATCACCATGTGGAAGCTGGCAACTCCTGACTGCTATCGGT
>NW_027131279.1:0-2294 GCF_026122565.2 Emydura macquarii macquarii
ACCCACCCACAGTCAGCTGTGAGGTACCCACATGCCATAGGCAGATCATTCATGAATATTAATGATTACTACTTCTGCTTTTCTTTTTCCATTACCTCATTTGTTATTCTGGCCCCTTATTGCCCCTTGCCCTTTGCGGGATTTGTGGTGTACTTGCGTGATGCCTGGCATTCACAATTTCAACATCTAGGCTAAAATTCCTGAGGAAATCTACTTATTCTGCTTAATTATTTATACCATCTATGTCTTTTTTTTGTTATACTTTCAACACTTATTCCCGAATGTGTGTGTTATAATTACGTAGCTGTTACACAGGATATGGCCTGTATGTTACCTTGCATTACAACACAAATAAAATATATCACTCTATTATAATCACACAACCATACTTAAATCTCATAAGAAAAGATATATCCCTATAGAATGCAAGCAAGTAGGATAGTTTTATAGGCTACACCATTGAACACACCTTCACTCTCCACAAAAGCTTCCAGAGTGCCAACTGACACATCATGAGAGTCTATGGCGGTTCTAACTGTCAGCCCTGAGAGGGAGGGTCAGGAAATGACACATCCAGAAGTGGGTCGATTAACCCCTCTAGGAACACGACTCTGTGCCCTCTCTCCATTAAACAGATTTTCACCCTCCACAGTAGTTTCAGGAGTGACAACTGACACATCATGGCAGACTATGGCAGTTCTAACTCTCAGCCCTGAGGGCGGGGCCAGAAAATGACCAATCCAGAAATGGGTTGAGTAACCACTCTATGAACTCGTGTCTGTGCCCTCTCTCCATTGAACACACGTTCACCCTCAACAGAAGTTTCCAGAGTATTGACTGACTCATCATGGGAGTCTACAGGAGTTCTATCTTCTAGCCCTGAGGGGTAGGGTCAGGACATGACCCATCCAGAAGTGGGTTGAGTAACCCCTCTATGAACTCATCTCTTTGCTCTCTCTCCATTGAACACCCTTTCACCTTCCACAGAGCCTTCCATAGTGCCGACTGACAGATCATTGGAGTCTATGGGGGTTCTAACTGTCAGCCCTGAGGGGGGTGTCAGGAAATGACCCATCCAGAAGTGGGTCAAGTAGCCCCTCTATTAACTCGTCTCTGTGCCCTCTCTCCATTGAACACACTTTCACCATCCACAGAATCTTCCAGCGTGCCGACTGACACATTATGGGAGTCTAGGGGTGTTCTAACTGTCAGGACTCATGGGGCTCAGGATATGACCCATCCAGAAGTGAGTTGAGTAAACCCTTTATGAACTCGTCTCTGTGCCCTCTCTCCATTGAACACGCTTTCACCCTCCACAGAAGCTTCCAGAGTTCTGACTAACACATCATGGCAGTCTATGGTGGTTCTAACTGTCAGCCCCGAGGGGAGCTCAGGAAATTATACATCCAGAAGTGGGTCGAGTAACCCCTTTATGAACTCGTCTCTGTCCCCTCACTCCATTAATCTCTCTTTCACCCTGCACAAAAGCTTTCAAAGTGTCGACTGATATATCATGGGAGTCTAGGGTGTACTAACTGTACCAACTCTAATATTTTATGATTCTATGATATGAGTCAGCAGTGTGCCCTTTTAGCCAAGAAGGCTAACGGCATATTGGGCTGCATTAGTAGGAGTATTGCCAGCTGATCGAGGGAAGTGATTATTTCCATCTGTTTGGCATGGGTGAGGCTGCATTTGGAGAATTGTGTCCAGTTTTGGGCCCTCCACTACAGGAAGGATGTGGACAAACTGGAGAGAGTCCAGCAGAGGCTGGTGAAGCACTGGAATGGGTAACCTAGGGAGGTGGTGGAATCACCATCCTTTGTTGTTTTCAAGGGACATCTTGATAAAGCCCTGGCTGGGATGATTCAGTGCGGTTGGCCCTGCTTTGTGCAGAGAGTTGGACTAGATGACTCCCTGAGGTCCTTTCCAACCCTAATCTTCTAAGATTCTATATGTACATCTCTGTTTTTAGCCCCGCTGCCCAAATCTTTTGGACTCAAGTCAATTGACCCAGGCTCTGAGATTCCCTTCTGCAGCTTTTTTCAGTACAGTGTAGAGATATCGATGTGTCCTAACCCAATAGTTTACTGGACCACACTAACAGTCCACTAGAAGGGTATTTCCCATCCCACAAAAGTTTTCAAGTTATCTAATCCTGAATTGGACTGAACCCCAATATTCACCACGGTGATATGATTATGATAGAATGATAGAATCATAGAATATTAGAGTTGGAAGGGACCTCAGGAGGTCATCTAGCCCAACCCCCTGCTCAAAAAAGGACTAACCTC
>NW_027131280.1:0-22953 GCF_026122565.2 Emydura macquarii macquarii
AAGTAAAGTATAGCTTTTAAATGAGAGCACTCCTGTGTTATACAGTTTCCACCAGTCCCTCTATCTGCTGGACAGCTGTGTCTCCATCTGATGTATGTCCTGATGCCACATCGCAAGAGCTTTGGGTTGATAGAACCCCGGGTAACAGGGCTGCAGTCTGACTGGGATCATCTTCACTGCTATATTTCGTCTGGTAGTGCAAGCCCATGTCAGTCGACCCAGCTCTGAGGCTCCTTACATCGGATTTTTGTTTTGGCAGTGTAGATGTTACCTGGGGTTCCTCAACCCAGTAACTTTTAATCTGTGAGTCGGTAAAAGGAAATAAAGGAAAGGAAACGCAGTATCTCAGCTTCCTATAATGCTGACACAGACAAGTCAAAACCAAGTGCTGTCAATTTAAAGCTATACGTTATGGTCTCCATCTGAATCTCTGTTACCAAAATCTCCATTTTTTAGTTTTAAGCATATGCAAAAACAGCAGGAATTGGAGTACCCCAAAACTGAACAGTTACCCCACAAGTCTGAGGCAATCTTCAGGTGAATAATTCACAGATCCAGTCCTTCCATCTGTGCCTGGAGATTCTTCCAAACGTCTCCACGAAATGATCCACTTGTTACTTCTAATACCCCAAAAGTTACAGAGACATGTCAATCAAAGGAATGTCACATAACTTACCTAACAAATCAATCACTGGGCAGAAGCAGGTGTTACAGAGATGGTCACACCAAAAAAATATTGTGAAGCACACATTTTAAGATGTTAGTCTGATAACCTAAATTTCCCCATAACGACAAATCTGAAATACATCCAGCCCTCCTGTCTTTCACAGACCCCTGCTCCTGCACATTCAGAGAGAGAGAATGCATATAGCCAGGTTCACTTGATGTGTTCACTGTCTAGGACCTCCCCCCGACCCGCTTTGCCTAGTTATGCTAAATTACTGAAAAGGCCTTAACATTACTAAAAGCAGCAAGCAGAATAATTGGTAGTCCATCCCAATAAGGGCTTGGAAACTTGGCTGATGGCTACAATGCCCCTGTATAGTCCCCTCCTCCAAGCCGCCTCCTTTTCATAGAAGGGGGCATTCGCACGACCACTGTCATCCGCATTTAAGATCCTGGATCGACCAGAGCTGTGATCCAACGAACACTCGAAGCCCTCAGCCGAGACCAAGCAAATGATCTTCTGATTAGCACCGTGAACTCAGCACATCAGATTAGCTGGGTGATGATTATGGGGCGGCAAGTTCCACGTATTCCCCTTCAAAGAGAGGGGAAGCATGGCATATTCTCCTGCCCAAGCAAGAGTGATGGAGGTACAAGCCACGGGCTCATTGGCTAGGGGACTTGAGAGAGCTGAAACCTTCGAGTCCTACGCCGGGTCCAGCATGTCATGGTACTAAAGAAGAAAACGATTACCACTTGGACTATCAAAATCATTACAATGGGACGCAGGGCCAAAGTCAGGATTCCTGCTGCAGTGGGGGAACCATTCTAATAATACTTCCCACCACCAGTGCTCTAGGTTTTACCTACCCTGGTTAGTACATGAGTAACTTTGCCGGCTGCATGATGTACAGTGATCATGATTCTGTGCCTCTCTTTTCTAGCAACTTGCAAATGTTTCTGTAAATCAGGGTGTACAAGCAACACTTCCACAATAGCTAATTTTATTCTAAGGGTTATGGGACTTGCAGCAGAATACAAGGTATATTTCACTTTTAAATTAGTATATTTAAGTTCAGGAACTTGAAAATTAGAATCACCATCTTGAATAGTAACACATGACAAAAGCATTTATTTTCTTTAGGGTCGTGCTTGATCTGATGTACCTGGTTGATCATAGAATCATAGAAAATAAGGGTTGGAAGGGACCTTGGGAGGTCATCTAGTCCAACCCCCTGCTTAAAGCAGGACCAACACCAACTAAATCATCTCGGCCAGGGCTTTTTCAAGCCGCACCTTAAAAACCTCTAAAGATGGAGATTCTACCACCTCCCTAAGTAACCCATTCCAGTGCTTACCTCACGCTCCTAGTGAAAAAAGTTTTCTTAATATCCAACCAGGACCTCCCCCACTGCAACTTGAGACCATTGCTCCTAGTTCTGTCAGCCACTACAACTGAGAACAGCCAAGCTCCATCCTTTCTGGAACCCCCTTTCAGGTAATTGAAGGCTGCTAACAAATCTTCACTCATTCTTCTCTTCTGCAGACTATACAAGCCTAGTTCCCTCAGCCTTTCTTCATAAGTCATGTGCTCCAGCTCCCAAATCATTTTTGTTGCCCTCCACTGCACTCTCTCCAATTTGTCTACATCCTTCCTGTAGTGTGGGGCCCAAAACTGAACACAAAACTTCAAATATGGCCTCACCAGTGCTAAATAGAGGGGAATAATCACTTGCCGTAATCTGCTGTCAATGCTCCTACTAATGCAGCCCAATATGCCATTAGCCTTCTTGGCAATGAGGGCACACTGCTGACTCATATCCAGCTTCTTATCCACTGTAACCCCCAAGTCCTTTTCTGCAGAACTGCTGCCTAGCTTGTTGGTCCCCAGTCTGTAGCAGTGCATGGGATTCTTCCATCCTGAGTGCAGGACTCTGCGCTTTTACTTGTTGAAACTCATGAGAGTTTTTTTGGCCCAATCCTCCAATTTCTCTAGCTAACTCTGTAGCCTATCCTTATCCTCCTGGGTATCTACCACTCCCCCCAGCTTAGTGTCATCTGCAAACTTGCTGAGGGTGCAAACTAACCCATCCTCCAGATCATTAATGAAAATGTTGAACAAAACCGGCCCCAGGATCAACCCCTGGGGCATTCTGCTTGTTACCGGCTGCCAACTAGACATCGAGCCATTGATCACTACCCATTGAGTCTGATGATCTAGCCAGCTTTCCATCCATCTTATAGTTCATTCATCAAACCCATTATTTTTTAACTTGCTGATAATATGGTGGGGGACCATATCAAAATCTTTGCTAATGTCAAGGTATGTCACATCCACCACTTTCCCCACATCCAGAAAGCCAGTCATCTCATCATAGAAGGCAATCAGGTTGGTGAGACGTGACTTGCCCTTTGTGAATCCATGCTGACTGTTCCTGGTCACCTTCCTCTCTTTCAAGTGCCTCAGAATGGATTCCTTGAGGACCTGCTCCATGATTTTATGGGAACGAGATGGGGCTGACCGGTCTGTAATTCCCTGGATCTTCCTTCTTCCCGTTTTTGAAGATGGGCACTATATTTGATTTTTTCCAATCATCAGGGGCCTCCCCCAATCACAACACGTTTTCAAAAGTAATGGTGAATGGCTCTGCTATCACATCAGCCAACTCCCTCAGGACCCTCGGATGCACTGCATCTGGCCCCATGGACCTGTGCATGTCCAGCCTTTCTAACTAGTCCTGAAACTTTTCTTTCAGTACTAAGGGATGCTCTCCTCCTCCCCATTGTGTGCAGTAGTTTGGGAGCTGAACTTGTCTGTGAAGACAGAGGTAAAAAAAGCATTGAGTACTTCATTTTTCCCACATCATGTGTCACTAGGTTGTCTCCCCCATTCTGTAAGGGGCCCACACTTTCCCTGACCTTCTTTTTGTTTCTAACATACCTGTAGAAACCCTTCTTGTTACCCTTCATGTCCCTTGCTAGCTGCAACTCCAGTTGTGCTTTGGCCTTCCTGATTTCACTCCTGCGTGCTCGAGCAGTATTATTATACTCCTCCTTCATCATCTGACCAACCTTCCACTTCTTGTAAGCTTCTTTTGTGTTTAAGCTCACCAAAGACTTCTTTGTTAAGCCAAGCTGGGTGCCTACCATATATGCTATTCTTTCGGTACATCGGGATCATTTGTTCCTGCGCCCTCAATAAGGTTTCTTTAAAATACAGCCAGCTCTCTTGGATTCCTTTTCCCCTCATATTAGCCTCTCAGGGGATCCTGCCCATCAGCTCCCTGAGGGAGTCAAAGCCTGCTTTTCTGAAATCTAGGGTCCATATTTTGCTGTTCTTTACTCTGCCATCTCATGATCACTGCTGCCCAAGTCTGCTTCCCCTACCAATTCTTCCCTGTTTGTGAGCAGCAGGTCAAGAGGTGAATGGCCCCTCGTTGGTTGCTCCAGCACTTGCACCAGGAAGTTGTCCGCAACACTCTCCAAAACTTCCTGGATTTTCTGTGCTCTGCTGTATTGCTCTCCCAGCAGATGTCAGGGTGATTGAAGTCCCCAGTGAGAACCAGGTCCTGGAAACTTTCACTAGTTGTTTGAAGAAAGCCTCGTCTACCTCATCCTCCTGGTCTGGTGGTCTATAACAGAAGCACGCCAGGCCATCTCCCTTCTTGCTCTAACTTCTAAACTTAACCCAGAGACTCTAAACAGGCTTTATTAAAGTTAACGTTCTGCAATTACTAGGATTTTTGAGGGCCACTCCAGTTTTTTCAGATGCCTTAAGGACTGCAATCCTGTAGCTTGCTGAAATTTCTGCAGGTGCCCAGCATGTGACAGGAGGCATTTCCCATAGGACCCTGTTAGCAAAATCAATCAGCACTCTGACATTCATTTCCAGGATTCCTTCTCCTTTTAAATCCATTGATCCAAATTGCCCTTCATTTTTTCTTTACCCTTCCTGATAGAGGATGTTTCTGTAAATACGGTTCAAGTTCTTATTCAGTCTTTTTTGCCTACGGCAGTATTTTCTTTTTTAACACAATTATACACAGCAACATTAACAACACAACAAACAACACAAAACATAAAAAACACAATCTTTGTTGTGACAGTAGATGCATGGTATTTTGGGTTGCTCTTCAGCTGGTGCCAGCTTTCTCTAACTTTCTAAAAGACAAAAAGAGCATTTTTCTACCCCCTTTAGGGGGCGGCAGATTATTGCTTAAAATAACCCTTCCTTTTACAGATCTCCACACGGACTGCAAGCAAAACAGATTAATTACCCCCACACAACATACACTGCCTATTCCATGGGGGAAATACACATTTTTAAATAGTTTCTTTTAGTGATTTTAACTAAATTGTCTATTCTCAAAGGATTTAAATCAGATTGTCTTTCTGCCAGCAACAGTTATTTACAACAGATTATTCACAGACCAGCCCTTTAGGAAAAGGGCCCATTTTCCTTCAAAATGGCTGCAAAGAAACCAAGAATTTTCTTCCCATAACACTTTCCCTCCAAACTTTGTGGTGTTAACTGCCCACTCTCTTTTAAATCATGGCTTTATTTTTCAAACTGACATCTCCATCAGTTCAGATATTACCATGCCAAGTCTTAGTCCATGGATCTGAATCTACAGGGCCTGCACTCACTCTCGCCACTATGCCCGTCTGGGCTTCCAGCAAGTTTTTCCAGTCTTTCTATCTGTTGCCTGGAGTCTGCACAGCTGCTGCTTCTCAGGCCCAGTCACACTTTTTGTGGCAGAACTGTTCCTTCCTAAGGGCACAGGCCATTTCGCAAGGAGGGTGGGCTCCTCAGCTAGCCCCCACCCCTCTTGGTTCCTTCTCTTTCTGGTTGCTCTGGGGTGATCACTCTGCCAAACAGGTGGTGATTCTGTCTGACAGAAGGCACAGGTAGTTTGCCCTATTTACTGTGTTAGGCTCCATCAGTTTCATCCAAACGACCTTAGACTCCCATTCCTACCCATCCTCGTGGGTTCTCAGGGCATACGGGGACCCAACTTTGCCCCTTCATGGGCTCCGGGCACTGTGAGTCTTTCCCCTATGAAAGAGCCTTACACAGTAATATTCTTTCTTTTACTACTTTTCACAACCCTTAAAACAAAAAGCACAGACACAAAAGAGAAGCAATAGCGAGGGGTATGTGTGAAAAGCAGAAATGGAGGAGCGGGGGTGCAGAATGATTTAGGAAGGAAAACCTAAGACAAAAACTTAAAGTCCATAGGCAGCAACAAGAAATCTGACAAAGTAAAAGAGAAGTGGGGTTCTGGGAGCCAAAGCATCTGGGAATTCGTACCTCTGGCCCCTGTCCTTTCAATGGTCTATTTCTTTATCCAAAACCATACCAACCATCCACAACCCCTCTCTGCTGTCCCAGCTGAGCCCTAATATTTGGACCTCCCCATTTCCTTGCACTGATCCAGAAGTCCCAATGATTATAAAGCTGCAGGAATGCTCTGGGGTGAATGAAGACATTGGGGCGCCAGGGTCTGTTACCACTGTACTCCTGAGCAAAATTCATCAAGCTGTTTCCCAGCACCATGTCTAACTTCTCCATCCTACCAGATGTTCCCTTCTCTATGTACATAACTTCTCACACCAATAGGGCATGACCTGAGCTCTGAGCCCCAACAGACTCGCCAGCTATGACACGGGAAATGTAGGGAGTGACCCCGCCCTGCCGTCCTCTAATTTCTATTGCAACAACAAACTGTCTATGCCAAGCATCTCCTGCCTCTCCACCGATCCTCACTGGGGCTCCAAATCTGTTACCCAGGGTTCCTTGACCCAGTTACTTTTAATCTCTGCAAGTCAGTATCAGGAAATAAACCAAAGGAAACCCAGCACCTCTGCCTGCTGTATGGCTGACACAGAGCAATCATAGAATCATAGAATCATAGAATATTAGAGTTGGAAGGGACCTCAGGAGGTCATCTAGTCCAACCCCCTGCTCAAAGCAGGACTAACCTCAGCTATATCATCCCAACCAGGGCTTTGTCAAGCCTCAGCTTAAAAACCTGTAAGGATGGAGATTCCACCACCTCCCTAGGTAACCCATTCCAATGCTTCACCACCCTCCTAGTAAAAAACTTTTTCCTAATGTCCAACCTAGACCTCCCCCCCTGCAACTTGAGACCGTTGCTCCTTGTTTGGTCATCTGCCACCACCGAGAACAGCCTAGCCCCATCCTCCCTGGAACCCCCTTTCAGGTAGTTAAAAGCCGCTATCAAATCCCCCCTCACTCTTCTCTTTTGCAGACTAAACAAGCCCAGTTCCCTCAGCCTCTCCTCATAAGTCCTGTGCTCCAGACCTCTAATCATTTTGGTTGCCCTCCGCTGCACTCTCTCCAAATTGTCCACATCTTTTTTGTAGTGGGGGGCCCAAAACTGGACACAGTATTCTAAATGCGGCCTCACCAATGCCGAATAGAGGGGAATAATCACTTCCCGTGACCTGCTGGCAATGCCCCTCCTAATGCAGCCCAATATGCCATTAGCCTTCTTGACAACCAGGGCACACTGCTGACTCATATCCAGCTTTTTATCCACCGTTACCCCCAGGTCCTTTTCTGCAGAGCTGCTGCCCAGCTCGTCGGTCCCCAGTCTATAGCTGTGCATGGGATTCTTCCTTCCTAAGTGGAGGACTCTGCACTTGTCCTTGTTGAACCTCATTAGATTTCTTTTGGCCCAATCCTCCAGTTTGTTTAGGTCACTCTGTATCCTATCCCTACCCTCCAGGGTATCTACCACTCCCCCCAGCTTAGTGTCGTCCGCAAACTTGCTGAGGGTGCAATCTACCCCATCCTCCAGATCATTAATAAAGATGTTGAACAAAACCGGCCCCAGGACAGACCCCTGGGGAACTCCACTTGTGACCGGTTGCCAGCTAGACATGGAGCCATTGATCACTACTCGTTGAGCCCTATGCTCTAGCCAGTTCTCTATCCATTTTATAGTCCATTCATCCAACCCATACTTCTTTAACTTGCTGATAAGAATACTGTGCGAGACAGTATCAAAAGCTTTGCTAAAGTCAAGGTATATCACATCCACCGCCTTCCCTACATCCACAGAGCCAGTCACCTCATCATAGAAAGCAATCAGGTTGGTCAGGCATGACTTTCCCTTGGTGAATCCGTGTTGACTGTTCCTGATCACCTTCCTCTCCTCCAAGTGCCTTAAAATGGATTCCTTAAGGACCTGCTCCATGATTTTTCCAGGGATTGAGGTGAGGCTGACCGGTCTGTAGTTCCCTGGATCCTCTTTCCTCCCTTTTTTGAAGATGGGCACTATATTTGCTTTTTTCCAGTCCTCAGGGACCTCCCCTTGTTGCCACGAGCTTTCAAAGATAATAGCCAATGGCTCTGAAATCACCTCAGCCAACTCCCTCAGCACCCTCGGGTGCATTGCATCCGGCCCCATGGACTTGTGTATGTCCAATCCTTCTAAATAGTCTTGGACCCGTTCCTTCAGCACTGTGGGATGTTTGCCTCCTTCCCATTCTGTGCCACCCAATACAGCAGTCTGGGAGCTGATCTTGTCTGTGAAGACAGAGGCAAAAAAGGCATTGAGTACCTCAGCTTTCTCCACATCCTCCGTCACTAGGTCGCCCCCTCATTCTTTAAGGGGCCCACTCTTTCCCAAATCTTCCTCTTGTTGGCAACATGCCTGTAGAAACCCTTCTTGTTCCCCTTCACGTCCCTTGCTAGCTGCAACTCCAATTGCGCTTTGGCCTTCCTGATTTCATTCCTGCACGTTCGAGCAGTGTTTATATAATCCTCCCTAGTCATCTGACCAAGCTTCCACTTCTTGTAAGCTTCTTTTTTGCGTTTAAGTTCGCCAAGGACATCTTTGTTAAGCCAAGCTGGACGTCTACCATATTTGCTATTCTTTCCGCACATCGGGATGGTTTGCTCTTGTGCCCTCAATAAGGTCTCTTTAAAAAACAGCCAGCTCTCTTGGGTTCCTTTCCCCCTCATATTAGCCTCCCAGGGAATCCTGCCCATCAGTTCCCTGAGGGAGTCAAAGTCCGCTTTTCTGAAGTCCATGGTCCGTATCCTGCTGCTCTCCTTCCTTCCTTTCGTCAGGATCCTGAACTCGACCATCTCATGGTCACTGCTGCCTAGGTTGCCACCCACTTCTACTTCCCCTACCAAATCTTCCCTGTTTGTGAGCAGCAGGTCAAGAAAAGCACGGCCCCTAGTTGGTTGCTCCAGCACTTGCACCAGGAAATTGTCTGCAACACTCTCCAAAAACTTCCTGGATTGTTTGTGCTCTGCTGTATTGCTCTCCCAGCAGATGTCAGGGTGATTAGTCTCCCATGAGAATCAGGCCCTGTGAACTGGAAACTTTCCCTAGTTGAGCAAAGAAAGCCTCATCCACCTCGTCCTCCTGGTCTGGTGGTCTGTAACAGACACCCACCAGGACATCACGCTTATTGTTCTTGCTTCTAAGCTTAACCCAGAGACACTCAACTGACTTATCTCCAGTTTCATACTGGAGCTCAGAGCAGTCATAGTGCTCTCTTACATACAGTGCAACTCCTCCCCCTTTCGCCCCTGCCTGTCCTTCCTGAACAGTTTATACCCATCCATGACAGCGCTCCAATCGTGAGAGTTACTCCACCAAGTCTCAGTTATTCCAATCATGTCGTAGTTTCTTGACTGTGCCAGGACTTCAAGTTCTTCCTGCTTGTTTCCCAGGCTTCTTGCATTTGTGTACAGGCACTTGAGATAAGTAGCCGAGTGGTCTACTTCCACAGTATGAATCGGGAGGCCTCCCCTGCTGCACCCTCCTCCTTCTGCTTTCTTGCGGTGTCCCTCTTCCCCACTAGCCTTCGGGCTTAGGTCCCCGTCCCCCATCGAAACTAGTTTAAAGCCCTCCTCACTAGGTTAGCCAGCCTATCTGCGAAGATACTCTTCCCTGTCTTCGTTAGATGAATCCCGTCCCTTCCTAGTAATCCTTCTTCCTGGAACAGCATTCCATGATCGAAGAATCCAAAGCCCTCCCTTCGACACCACCTGCGTAACCACGCATTTACTTCCCCAATGCGACTGTCCCTACCTGGGCCTTTTCCCTGAACAGGGAGGATGGACGAGAACACCACTTGCGCTTCAAACTCCTTAATCTCTTTTCCCAGAGCCACATAGTCCGCAGTGATCTGCTCAAGATCATTCTTGGCAGTGTCATTGGTGCCCACGTGGAGAAGCAGGAAGGGGTAGCGGTCTGAGGACTTGATAAGTTTTGGCAGTCTCTCCGTCACATCCCTAATCCGAGCTCCAGGCAAGCAGCACACTTCTCTAGTTTCCCGGTCCGGACGGCAGATGGATGACTCCGTCCCCCTTAGGAGGGAGTCCCCGACCACCATCACCCTTCTCATCCTCTTTGGAATGGTGGTCGTGGAACCCCCATCCCTAGGAGAATGCATCTTTTGCCTTCTGATCAAACGGGTCTCCTGATGATCCATTCCCTCTGAAGGGTCCTCCAAATCATTCTCTGCCGTAGTACTTGTGCAGAGAGGATGAAAACGATTCCTTACTTCTATCTGCATGGTGGGCACATGGGTTCTCTGTCTTCGGGAGGTCACATGCTGCCAATTTTCTTCCCCGTTCTTCATTTTCGCCTGCCCGGCCTTCTCTGAATCTTCCTTACGCTCTGCCTGTGCCTGATGGAGAAAGACATTGTTTTCTGTAATGCACCGCAGGGTTGACATTTGGGTCTCTAGTCCTTTAACCTTCTCTTCCAATAAGGAAACCAGCCTGCACTTGGTACAGATGAAGTCATCTCTATCCTGTGGGAGGAAGACAAACATAGCACACCCAGTGCAGGTGACAACAATGGATCGCTCCATCTCCATATCTCTGCTCTGAGAGCCTCCTCAGCAATGCCTGAAAGGCAAACACCTGCAGTGGGCTCTCTCCGCAGGCGAACTCCCAGGCAAACTCCCTCCTTCTCCTTCTGTTAGCCGCCCCTCTGTTCACTGCTCAGCTGGTTCGCAGCTGGCTGCCTTTTATAAGGCTGGGGCAGTTGCCCCCCCCCTGCTCTTGCCCCCGCAATTAGCCCCACCTGGATCCAATCAATCACTCAAACAGACAAACCCCCAACTGCCAAAATGGTGCCTGTAACTGCACCAGTCACAAGCACCCACCCACAGTCAGCTGTACTTGCACCAGTCACACACCTGGTCTCCCAGGTACTCCCCACACAGCTGCACTCACTTAGCACTCACCTGAGACAGCTCCCAGGCAAACTCCCTCCTTCTCCTTCTGTTAGCCGCCCCTCGGTTCGCTGCTCAGCTGGTTCGCAGCTGGCTGCCTTTTATAAGGCTGGGGCAGTTGCCCCCCCCTGCTCTTACCCCTCAAAGCCCCGCCCCCGCAATTAGCCCCACCTGGATCCAATCAATCACTCAAAACCAAGTGCTTTTAACTTACAGCTTTACTTTAGGGTTTCCAGCAATTCCCATCGGAATCACGTTTACTGGGGTATTTAACCACTTATTAGGCTTAAGGATTTATAAATACAGCACATATTGGAGTACCCCAAAACTTAATAGTTACCCCAGAAGTCTGAGTCAGTCTTCAGGTGAATCAGTCACAGATTTCCGCATGGTCAGTCCTTCCGTCTGTGCCTGGAGATCCTTCCAAAACGTGTCCCTGAATCAAACCACCTGACTCAGACTTGCTACCTGCCTCTTATGCCACAAAAGTTACAGAGACATGTCAATCAAAAGAATGTTACATACTTGACCTAACAAATTAACCACTGGGCAGAAGCTGGAGTTACAGGGACATGTCACTAAAAACAAATCGTGAAGTAAGCAGTTTTAAGCTGCTAGTCTGGTAGCTACATTTCCCCACACCGACAATTCTAAACTACATCCAGATCTCCTGTCTTTCACAGACATCTGCCCCAGCAGATTCAGAGAGAGCGAATGTACAGAGCCAGGCTCAAGTCACGAACTCACTGTCTAACACCTCTCTTCTCCTGCTTTGCCTAGTTATGCTAAATTCCTGCAAAGGCCTGAAAGTGGCATCATGGGCCAGGTTGTCGTAACACACATCCGTTGATGTAGTCGATCTGCAACAGCTAGTAGTAAATATCCACAAGGGCTGGTGATGGGGCACTAGAAGAGGAGGGCTCTGAGTTACTACAGCAAATTCTTTCTCAGATGACTGGCTGGGGGGTCATGCCAAAATGTTCAGGGTCCAACTGATTGCCGTATGTGAGGTCAGGAAGGAAATTTTCCCTGGGTCAGACTGGCAGAGACTTTCCGAGGGGAGTTGCCTTTCTTTGCAGCACAGGTCGCTTGCAGGTTTAATCAAGTATAAACGGTGGATTCTCCATAATCTCAAATCTTTAAATCAAGTCCAGAGGTTAGGGGTCTATTACAGGAGTGGGTGGGTGAGGTTCTGTGGCCTGTGATATGCAGGAGGTCAGACCAGATGATCATGATTGTCCCTTCTGGCCTTAACACTACAGAGGTTGGAGAGAATTAAACTGTTAAAAGTTGTGGAAAGTGTTATAGAAAAAAAATTCTTGGTTTCTTTGCAGCTATTCTGAAGGAAAATGGGCCTTTTTCCCAAAGGAATGGCCTGTAAATAATCAATTGTAAATAACTGCTGCAGGCAAAGGGAAAAATCTGACTGACATCATTTGAATATGGATGATTTAGATAAAATCATGAAAGGAACAAAGAGGTTTCCATTGGAACTTACCTGCCTCCAAATGTAGAAAAGGGAGTATCAGTTGTGTACAGCTGCGTGACAGTAATTAGAGCAGTGTAAGGGATGTTAAGAAAAATAGAATTTGTTTGTGTGTATAAATATATTGTGTAATTATGTAAGATTTAAAGGACGTAAAGAAACACTCTTGGTTTGAAGAACCCTGTTTTGCAGGTTTAAGATTAATTGGTTTTGTTAGCATTTAACCCTCTAGGTTCTTCCATACTTTATAAAGATCAATATTTTTTGAAGACCAAAGTCATGACTGTGGCAGAGACAGTCAGAACTACGAGAATGGAGCGAGATTCTGGGTCCCTTTTGTAGTGACAAAGTAGCACACGGAGCTCCAGAGAATGGCTGTATCTGGTCAGCAAACAAACTTCTTGAAAACAAAAGGCTCAGAGTTCAACCCTCCAGGAAAGGAAGGTGGGAAACAAATTAGTCTTGACACTGAGAGGACGGGCTTGCCCTTAAAAGTTGGAAACCATTACAGACCTGGACTGTCTACAGAACAAAACCACAAAAGAATATGGGGGTAATTCCTCTGTTTTGCCAATAATAAGCAAGGCGATTTGTAAAAGGAAGGGGTATTTTAAGCAATAATCTGTTTCCCTCCCCCCCAAAGGGGGTAGAAAAAAGTTCCTTTTGTCTTTCAGAACGTTAGGAAAAGCTGGCGCCAGACAGGGGCGTATGGAGGGTCTCTGGCACCTGGGACCAAGCCTACATATGCGCACCTCTGCCTCATGTCCCCCTCCGTGTAGGGCAGGAGGGGTCCTAGCACCGCCTCTCAGCTGCCCCGGGGAGGGGGTAGTCTGTACCCGGGGGCGAGGGGCGTGAGGTACTGGGGGGCAGAAATGTAGGCTTGGCTTTGCCCCCCCGCCCCCACACCCCACACTTACCCAGTGCCCGTCTCTCCCGCTGGAGCCCCACAGTCCAGCACCTGGAGAGGGCGGCTGGGCCAGCTCCTCATGACACGTAAGGGGAGAGACTCTGAGGGGTGCCCCTCGGAGCTTCCTGCACCCCCTGCCCCTGCACCTGTTGCAAAGGGTAGGCCTGATGCATTTCCCCGCCCCCGAACCTCCCTCACTTACCCATCACTCCAGCAGTCCTGCAGTCCAGCACTGGCTTGGATGGGGGGCGGCCTTAACCCCCGGCCTGGGGGAAGCCAGGCCGGCTCTTCACAATGCGTGGGGAGGGGCACAGGTGGAGGCAGAAAAGAATCAATGAGCACTATAACTGTATTTCAGAAACATCCAGTATCGGGCAGAAAAATGGAGAAATAAAAGACAATTTGGTTCAATGGATTTGCGAGGGGAAGGGGTCTTGGAAATTGATGTCTTGAGAGAATTAAGAGTGCTGGTGGATTTTGCTAACTGGGTCCTATGGGAAATGCCTCCTGACACGCCCTGGGAGCCTGTGGAGATTTCAGCAAGCTATCGAACAGCAGCCCTTAAGGCATCTGAAGAATTGGAATGGCCTCCTTGGATCCCAGAAGTCCTAGCAATTACAGAGAGCCATTGGAAGGTGTGGGCTAAAAATAAAATAGAATGTGGTCAAATGGATGCGGAAATCCTAGTCACAGGCCCCGATCTGCCGCCCCAGAAACAGCATCGATACCCAAAGGAGGCAAGAACTAGCATCAAGTAAACAGCTGATGGGTTTTTTAAGCCAAGGAGGCTTGTGGTGGGTTTTTGCCCCCTTAATTGGGTGACCTACTGATGGCCCAGTTGTGGTGAAGTATTGGGAGGTGATGTCTCCACTGTAGGGGGGTCCCAGTGGATTCAGTTTTGAATTTGGCGAGTGCTTTCTTTGCTATTTCTTTACATCGGTACAGCTATTACAAATGTGGTTTTGCCTTCCAAGGGAAGACGTTGTGCTTTGCCAGGTCCCCATGGGCTGGAACAATGCCCCTATTATTTGCCATGCCCATGTAGCCAAGGTGAGGGAGGGGATGCCCGAAAGAGACGTGTGAGTTCTTATGTGGATGACATCCCGGTTTGCACTCAGACCAGGGGAAAGAATCTGGAGGTATTGGACACAGTGTTACAAAAGATTCAGGAAACTGGCTTTAAGGTGAGCCCAAAGAAAACCCAGCTGGGCTTCCAACAAGTCAATTATTTTGGAGTGATTTGGGGACACAAGGGGTGTTCTTCTGACCAACAGAGGGTGGAGCTGAGATTTCATACAGGAATATTCAAAGCAGGCAGTCGAGCTGCATGAATTGTTGAAGGAGGGAACAGGGCGGAAGAGTGTTTGTGCCGCAGCTGGCAGAAAGGTGGGGGATGAAAACTGTGCTGAGTCAGAGCCCTGGAGCAGGGCTCCGCCCTGTGTCTTATGCCTCTAAAACTTTAAGTGAAATGGAGAAGGAATTTTCTCCCCGGGAAAAGGTTTGGCCCTAGTTTGGGCAATGCAGCACTGGGAATATCTGGTGGGATTGTTCCTTGTGGTACTGAAAACGGCCCAGTCTCCAATAAAACATGTATTCACTGGCAAAATAATCAACCGACATGTGCTGAGCCCAACACAGGTGCGCAGAGCACGGTTAAAAGTTCAAGAGCCGCCCATTCTCCTTGAAAAGGGGAGCGGGAAGAGGGACTCAGGCCTGGATGGGTCTGAGTAAAAGTCAATAAGGTATCTTTAATGTTTTAGTGATACCCCCCATGATACAGGGAGCCGAAAGTTTGTTCTGCTTTGTGTTTTAGATTATTAACTTTGTGAATGCTGAAAGATTTTGAAGACAATGCACTCCTGTGTGCTGCTGTTGCTGGCATTTGGTTTGCAGACCTGCTTTTTGGTAATGTGAATCAGAACCAATTTTATCTGCAGCATGGGGATACTGTCCATGAATGACAGTGAACAACACTATTGACACCAGTACTGATCCCAGCATCCCAGGAGAACAAATCACTCTTTTAGGCCTCTTAGATGGAGCTGACCACACTTCAGTAAACCTGAAAGAGTGGGATTCGCACAAAGTAAATATTAGCATGGAAATGATCAAAACCTGGCAATGTATCACGGCTTGGGTTGCAAGTGTTTTATGCTGGCAACTACGGAATCCCTATCACTTTGGACTCAACCACACCATCCTCATGTGTAGACAGGGGGATGATGGAGAAGTGAATTTGTTAGAGGGGAGAATTAAAACTACCTCGGTGCATATGGCAGTCACTGGTGGGAACTGACAGGCTGTTATTTAATTGTCGTAAGCCCAGATGTGGTTATTTGTGGATTGACATGCCCAAGTGGACAGCACAAGGGAAAAGCCAGTTCATTTGAGGAGAAAACAATCCTTTTCTCCCCCAAACACTGGACAAGAAAGACTGGGGGAGGCAAGGCCACAGAAAGTGACAACAGGAGGAGAATGGGTGGTCCCTTCGCCCTGCATTTAGGACACCCTGGATTCTCAAGAAATGTATAATAGGGATAAAGAATGTTTGGATAGTAATGTGGTTAAAATGCTGCCTTGGCAAAATAGTTATTAACATGCAGCCAAATATGATGGGAAAATGGCTCCTCCAGGAACCCCAGGGAGTAAAAAAGAATAAAAGTATGAAATTTGAAACCATCTGTGGCCAATTTGGTCAGGGCATATGTGATTCAAATGAATGTAAAGAAGTAGTTGGTAATTAATCCCCCCACACAAACTCCCTCATCTTAGACCTGAGCCCAGCAAACATTTTGGCACTAGAGCCCCACTGTGAGCAGTTTGTCCAGCCGTTATTTGAAGTTTGGAAAAACTGGCCAAATCTAGGGGAGGTCCCCGAATCTGCAAGAGATGGGTGAGAGGAGATCTATGGGGAACAACTGGAAAGATGGCAGGGGTTCGTAACAGCATCAAGAAAAAAATGCTAGCAAAGAAGATAAATGCAATGAGCTGATACATATAGACTGTGGGTGGTGGGGGAAAAATTGAGGCTAAAAACAGTAAAATTGGTAGCCTGTTTCAAGAAAGGTGGACGTGGATATGAATGCCACAAAAATGCCTTCCAAGTACAGGATGTGGGTTTAAAACCCAGCGAAGAAAAATGCCAGTATGCTGTTAGCCCATTTGTAAATAATAACTCTGTGCTTGTGTAGACATGTGATCACTGTGTTTGTCTTAAAAGTTGGTGTCCTATTCTTCTTGTTAATGGTGTGTGTACAGTAGATTATAGTCCTTGTAAGGATAACTGTGTGGGTCATGTGATAGAGATCAGACGATGTGATTTTTGAATTTCAAGTGCCTGATCTTAACTATAATCAGTTAACAGAGACACATGCCCTGTAGTCTGCTGGAAACGCTGTACTCCTTGGAATGAAGGTAACTTTGAGAGATGTGGATTGTACACCCTGCTTTGCAGAACCAGCTGCAAAGCCAAACAGGAAGAGGACAGAGTCATGGGCTCTGTGCAAATGTCAATGACATGAAGTGGGTGTTTGCAAGAACTGGTCAGGATCTAGAACACGAGTGGTGGGAAGCATTGTTGGGATGGTTCCCCCACTGGCACGGGAATCTTGAATTTGGCCCCATTCTAGTGACGTCGGGGTTCCAAAGGAGGGTGGTTCTCTTTACCAGCTAATGGCATGCTGGGCCTGGTGCAAAATTCAGAACTACAAGTCCCTCAAGAGACGAGCTAGTGGCTGGTCTCACACTCGCTCCTGCCTGGAAGGGCACACATTGAACTTGTCACCCTCCCTCGAATGGGAGTTAGGCAGAAGTGGCTGCTAGTCAGTCGCTAGTCTGGGGTGCTGAGTTTGGGTGCCCACAAGAAGCTAATTTGCTCAGTCTCAGCTGAGAGCCTTGAAGTTTTTTTGGATCACAGCACTGGTGCATCCAAAATAAATGGGACGGCAGTTCCGTAAAAGCCCCCTTCTGTACAAAGGTGACCTTTAAGGAGGGGACTGTATGAGGAGATTTTGAGAGACCAGTAAAAGGGCCAGGGACCAGCCAAAATCGGTAGGCCTTTCTGCAAACTTGTGCAGGCTTAGCAAGCGAAGCCAGGAGGGGAGGGGAGCCTTTGCCTCAACCTTCTCTCACTCTGCACCCCGCCCCGATGAAATCTCTGCTGGGTGTGCTGGGATCTGTGTTTTAGGAGAAAAGCAAGAAGCTTATCATGCATCTCCTCTGGGAGATGTTTGTCAGGGCCTCAAGACATGCCGATTCTGCACGAACACAGCTGACTAATAAGTCATCTGTGGAAACCTCTTGATTAGCTTTTGAAACTGCTTGCCCAACAAATTCTTTTCTTGGTGTGTTATTGTGTACTTACAAGGATAAATGGGGGGAGAGGTTTGGAATCTTTGGGATCTCTTCGTGGACACGGTTTTGGGGTCCCCCAACAGCAACTGGAAGACCGGCCAATCAGAAAGCTGCTGCTCTACTGGTCAAGAGCCACACCAAACTTTGGTAATTATTGAGGGTTGGGGTTTTTTCCTAACCTGTTGCGGACGTGTAAAAGTGCTTGAGACTAAGTAAAGTATCGCTATTCAGTGAGAGCACTCTTGTGGCATACTGTTTCTACCAGTCCATCTAGGGGCTGGACAGCCGTGTCTCCATGTGCTTTCTGTCCTGACACCGCCTCGCACAGAGTAAAGTTACCAAGAGCTTTGCGTTGATCGAGCCCTGGGTAACAAGGCTGCAGTCCGAGCAGGATCATCTGCGCTGCTATTTTTAGTCTGGTAGCGTGAACCCATGTCAGTCGACTCGGGCTCTGAAGCTCGCTGCGACAGATGCTGTGTAGACGTTCTCTGCGTGGAGATCGTTCAGTCTGGGTCCATGTCGGTTCATGTGGCCTGAGGTTCAGGTGGAGTGCAGCTCACAGGAGCAGTCTCCTGCTACCTGATACTTACCAGGGAGTGCTGAGCATGCTCACTGGGGGGTAGGGTGGGGTCAGGAGTTGCATTTCTTCTCCTATCTGGTGCTTGGAAAAGGTACAAGGGAGGAAAAGAAAATCTGTGCACCACTGCAATTCCCCCTAGTCCCCTCTCTGTATAATCACCAGCAAGGAGGGAAGAGGAAGGAAAGAGCGATGCTTTCCATCTCAGCAATTGGAGGCAGGAGAGAGGGAGGGAGAATGGAGATAGTGTCTGGCTGGTGGGTCTTGCCAAAATGTTCCAGGTCCAACTGATTGTCATGTTAGGGGTTGGGAAGGAATTTTCCCACCAGTCAGAATGGCACAGACCTTGAGGGGAGAGATCCTGCTTCCTTTGCAGAATGGGTCACTTGCAGGTTTCAGCTAGTGTAGAAGGTGAATTCTCCATAAACTGAAATCTTTAAATCAAGTCCAGGGGTTAGAGCTGTGTAACAGGAGTCGGTGGAGGGATGAGTTTGCAGTTTGCAAGTTTGCAGATGACACTAAGCTGGGGGGAGTGGTAGATAACCTGGAAGGTAGAGATAGGATACAGATGGACCTAAACAAACTGGAGGATTGGGCCAAAAGAAATCTGATGAGGTTCAACAAGGACAAGTGCAGAGTCCTCCACTTAGGATGGAACAATCCCATGCACAGCTACAGACTGGGGACCGACGAGCTAGGCAGCAGCTCTGCAGAGAAGGACCTGGGGGATAACAGTGGATAAGAAGGTGGATATGAGTCAGCAGTGTGCCCTGGTTGCCAAGAAGGCTAATGGCATATTGGGCTGCATTAGTAGGAGCATTGCCAGCAGATCGCGGGAGGTGATTAATCCCCTCTATTCGGCACTGGTGATGCCGCATTTGGAGTATTGTGTCCAGTTTTGGGCCCCCCACTACAAAAAGGATGTGGACGAGTTGGAGAGAGTCCAACGGAGGGCAACAAAAATGATTAGGGGACTGGAGCACAAGACTTATGAGGAGAGGCTGAGGGAACTAGGCTTGTTTAGTCTGCAGAAGAGAGGAATGAGGGGGGATTTGATATCAATCTTTAACTACCTGAAAGGGGGTTCCAGGGAGGATGGGGCTAGGCTGTTCTCAGTGGTGGCAGATGACAGAACAAGGAGCAACAGTCTCAAGTTGCAGTGGGGGAGGTCTAGGTTGGACATTAGGAAAAAGTTTTTCACAAGGAGGGTGGTGAAGCACTGGAATGGGTTACCTAGGGAGGTGGTGGAATCTCCATCTTTAGAGGTTTTTAAGCTGCGGCTTACAAAACCCTGGCTGGGATGATTTAGCTGATGTTAGTCCTGCTTTGAGGAGGGGGTCGGACTAGATGACCTCCTGAGGTCCCTTCCAACTCTATGATTCTATGAGGATCTGTGGCACTGTTCTGTGGCCTGTGATATTCAGCCTTGGTTCCCACTGTGTGAGCGTCGACCCACCCTGGCCTCGGGCTGGCCGACCTGCCCCAGCACCAGAGCACCGGACAGCCCAAGCACCAGGCCATGTCCCAGCCCCGGAGTGCCAGCTCCAAACACCTCAAATCTCTCTGTCTGGGTGGCTGCTTGCACCCCAGCCCCTGCCCGCTTCAGGTGAGAGGCAACCGGATGAGACAATCAGCTGCCAGGCCCACATGAATGGGATGCAACAGGAAGGGGTAGAGCCTTGGGCGGAGCATGGGCAGGGCCATGCCTGGCTTTACTTACCCGGCCCCCATGGACTTCTCCCTGCTCCTGTCACTTAAAAGGAACCAGTGAGGCCTTGATCCCGTGACATCAATGAGAGTTGGCTGAATGAGGAATAGGACGCAGGAGGCTTGACTCACAGTCCCCTGCTCTGTGCACTAGGACATGCTGCTTCCCTCATGATTAAATCATAAAATAAAATTAGTGCCCTTGATTCTCAGCAAACTGATATAGCCAAAGCCAGATAACAATGCCTGAGAGAGCATGAAACAGGTTTGTTTGCTTAAACATGTCGTTCTAAGCCATATATTGTGTCCATCCCACCTGGGCAGACCTTCTTTCCAAGGACAACACTTGTCTCAGCCCCACAGCTCCCTACAGTCTCTGTCCTTTTTATTTCTGGTCCTGAAGCTCTTGCCAATTCTACACTTCACTTTCCTGTGCGTTTGCCCCAGGCACTTTAAACAGCTATCGTGGGGTGGGGGTCGTTAAGCAGGAAGGGCTTGTGGCAGGTAGAACAGGGATTGAAGCCCGGGGAATGGAGCATGGCCCACTCCCAGACGAATGTCCCAGTAACTGTCACGGGCGGGAAGAAGGAACTGAGGGAGCGCAGGGCCGGCAGCATCTCATGTCCTGGTGCATGAGCATGGGGCTCTTATTTTCCCATAGCCCATTAGTGGCTTTTTCTCTATAGGTGTCTATGACACCCCACCCCCGTCCCAGTTGCTCAAACTTACTATCTGGTCACCCTCCTTGAGCAGAAAAGGAGACATGACGTGCTGTGTCACGTAGCTGTTTGCAGGTGATCAAAGGGTTGTTACAGGACAGGTTGAAACTGACTCTATCAATGGAGGGTTTGAAAAGACAATGGAAGCCCCAGAGACTGAACAATTGACACTTATCCGCAGGCGTCTCCGGACGCGGAGCCTGTGAAGGCAGCTGGCTCTGCAGCAGCTGGGCAATGGACTGAAGGGTGTCAGGCGGCTGGGTATGACTCAGCTTGTGAGAGACACAGAGCTCTCACCTTGGACTGACAAAGGGGGTGACAACACTGCACCCTTCTTTCAGCGGTGCAGGTATACACACACATGTAGTCCCCCAGCGTGTGTAACCCCTCCCTGCCTGGAGGGGCACACTGTCCTCTCAGGGGGACTAGGCCAGCTCACGACTGATGAACCTGCTACAGCCTTGGCTAAGACAAATGCGGTTTTTAGCTCAGGCAGTAGAGGCTCCTGCATGTAGCTCGAGAGTTCCCGGGTTTGATCCCCACTGACAAAGCCTGGGGTGCTCAGTGTTATAAGAGGCGGCCCATACAGGGGAGTATGGAAGCTATGCCTGCTAAGTGTGGCACTCTGTCCCCCTCTAGTGGCACCTAGGCCACGTGGAGGTTGATGAGGTTCATGCATTAAGCGCCAGAGGTCCAGGTTTGATCTCCGCTGCCAACAAGTGGAGGTCGGGGGTCGGCGTTACACCTGGGTTAAACTAGCAGTGAGCTGCTGAGCCCTGGCTTAGGGCAGTAGAGTAAAAGCACAGCTGCCGGGTGTAGGTATGTATGTGAGTACGTACCCTACACAGCGCTCTACTCACCCAGGCTGTGCCTCCCTGCCTACAATGCCATTTTTAGCAGTGTAGGGTCCCACTGCCAGAGCCTTCAACTGACACATGCAGCTACCCCTGCAGCCTGGATGGGGTGTGCTCTTCACTGCAGTGTGCAGCTACACGCACACTACACGCCCCCACCACTGGTGTGTTGTGTAGACGTAGCCAGAGAGAGAAGGCCAGACTTGGATTCCATGCTAGCTTGGCTGGGCAGCGCTGGCTTGGCCAGAATGGACGATGGCTGAGATTTGGCTTCTCTGGGCTAACCTCAGGGCTTCCCCGGTGCCGTGTTCTAGCTGACTGGGCAGTGCTGCTCTCTTCTGAAATGGCCGGCTGGTGTCACTGCAAAGACTTGCTGAGGGGCGCTGGTTCCTGAGGAGTGGAAAAATCTCTGACCAGGCGTCTGTCTCAGTTGGACTTGCTGGACTACGAAGACTGGGGTGGTTGGCATTACAAGTGGTGGCCCACCGGTAACACCGACCTCACGATGTGACGAAGGCTGCTAGAGCCAAGAGTTTCGGTCTTGGAGGCCTTGACTCCCATTGTTAATTTAGCGCCTCAAGGTGAGGGCTCCAGGGCTCCTCAAAATGGGGCCTAGTCTTGGTTGGAGCCTCTGGGTGCTTCCATAATCTAACATCAGTAATAGCTTTACAATGGGTTAGTCCTTCCCTTCCCCCCAACTCCTCCCCTCCTCCTCAGGAGAGCCAGAAACGACTTTTCAACTCCGTGGTTGGGCTCATACAAGTAAATGAACATGGGTGAGGCCTTAGTTTTTGTATTTTATGTGTATGGTAAAAATGAGAAAGTCAGCAATTTTTCAGAAACAGTATGCGGTGACACTTTTGTATTTTTATGTCTGATTCTGTAAGTAGATAGTGTTAAGTGAGGTGAAACTTGGGGTACGCAAGAGAAATCAAACTCCTGAAACAGGTATAGTAATCTGGAAAGTTGGAGAGCCACTGATCTATAGAACCCCAATTTTACCAACCCTGTTGTACCGAAGTGAAATATGGGCACTGAGGAATGCTGAAGAATAGCAGACTGATATTTTCTTTTCTAGTGATCTCTCTCAGCTGCTCCCTATCAAGTGGCAAGACAAGATCAGAGTGAAAGATGTTCAAAGGCAAACCCAGCGACCACCTCCCTCAGCACTGATTCAGTTTCAGCAATTTTCTTGGAACAGCCATAGTGTTAGAATGGAAAACCAATGAATTCTGAAATGTGTCCCCCAAAGAATGCTGCTACCCGGCTGTCGATCACATGGGCATCAAATATTCCATGATGCAACAAGACTGCCAGTGATGGACATAAACTGAAGGTGCAATCGGGCCACTTTAAGCACCTGTCCAGAGATCAAGCCTGTTGGTGCTCAATGTGTAAAGAGGCCATGTCCCTGTGGGATTTGCCATGATGATGCTGATAATGAGGACAAATCT
>NW_027131281.1:0-22446 GCF_026122565.2 Emydura macquarii macquarii
AATGTATCAGCCATTTGCTACCTAACCTTAGATACATTTGAAACATATCTATTATATGAAGGGTTAGGATAGAAATAAATTATTTGTATTACACAATTTAGAAACAAACAAAATTTGCTTATAAAAATCCAACTAGCTAAAGAAAAATTAAGTTACAATAACAAATAGAGGCAAAGTTCAGAGGAAGGTGATAGAGACTGGGAGGGAAGGAAGTGGGTGCAGAGCAGGAGGGGGTAAGGGGGCTCCCATATTTTTAATAAGTTAATTGAGATACTGCCAGGAAAAGCATCCCAGAGCTCTGAGAATTTTTCTGGGGTGTTTCTGGGATGGTTTTCAATTCTTTCCATGGTTGCCAAGCTTACAATGTCTGTGCTCCAGTCTGCCACTGCTGGTCACTTTTTGGATTTCCTTTTGTAGTACTTGTCTTTTAACAATTATTAGTTCTCTGCATAACTAAAGTGTTTCAGGTTTATTCAGCTTCCAATTAACATCCATTAGGTTTTACATTATCTGTTTGTCTTATTACACAATTTTATTTGATAGGAAAAGAATTAATTCTGCAGTTCAGTTCTGCGGGTGTAGGAGCAGGCCCAGAGTCTATGAGTTAAGTTAGCACCTGCTCAGTCACAGCCCCGACATTTCTCTGAGTTAGGAGCACCTGTTTTGAACAGTTGTTGAGGGGTCCCATGCATTCTCCGTAGGATTGTCAGCTGGATTAATCTTAAACAGAGATCCAAGGAGCAGTTCAGAGCAGTGGCTAAAATTTGTTTCCATTGGACAGCAGAGAATACTTGGTCTAGTTCCTCCTCCCATTTCTTTTCTAAGGAATCTGTGTTTAATTCTAAATTGCTGGCCGAGTGTTGCCATAGGCCTTGGCAATCTGGGTAATATTTGGAGAAATGAAAATAGTTCAGCTGGGTCGGGGTAGCGCAGTCATTGGACCAAACAGCTGGAGATGGCATGTTTAAGCTGGATATATTCTTAGGCTGATAGAAACACATGGGATTTTTTTCAGGGGACAAGGCAATGTGCCACATTTATTATGAGAAAGCACAATTGTGTTAATGACTAATAATTGATACCTCACACACACACACACACAAATGTTCTGCAGCTGATCGTGTATAGTTCCTAGTCCTGACTGTAGCTTGTGATCCCAGCTGGAGTTCGTAGCTGGTGTTTGCAGCTCGTGGCGGCTAACTGGCCAGGGAAGCCGGGCAGGAGGAGGAGCAGGGTCTCTGTCGGGCGCGCACCGATGCTCTTGGATGTTGCTAACCAGAACGTTACCCAAAGACTTTCATTTTCACCCATCTTTTTATATGTTTTAGTTCTAAGGTGAGTCTGTGGATCCTGCTGTGTCATGCTGCTTCAGGGTTCTGTGTGACCATTGATCACCAGTCAGTTACAGACGTGACTTTTATCTTATAATGGTTTTTTGTTTCCTTTCTAGGGTGGATTCTTCTTGCTTTTCCAGGGTGTTGTCTGCTTTTTTCAGCCATCAAGGTGGTACTGGCATTTGTACTCCACCCAATCATCAGGACAGGCTGGTGCTAGAAACTGATTCCATCACTCATACTCATTTACTATTTAAATGAAATTATACACACCTAAATGAATTTTCAGCAAGACTTAGACTAGCTAATACAAAATGGAGTATATTTATTCAAAATGGAGTTTCAGTTACAATCTGGAACCATGTCAGACGTTGGTTAGACTGTTATAGAACAAGCGATTAAACAGAGTTACTTTAGTTACAAGAAAACAGCGAGAGTCCTGTGGCACCTTGAAGACTAACAAATTTATTTGGGCATAAGCTTTCGTGGGCAGAAACCCGCTTCGTCGGATGCATGAAGTGGAAAGGAAACTTCAGTTTGGTAGGTCTATATACACATGCAAGGATGGGTGAGTTACATCACAGTGAAGAGGGCGAGGGTTAACGAGGTTAATACAATCACGACAGATGAGGCTATTCACAACAGTTGCTGAGAATCTGTGAATGTCAAAGGAGGGAACATTATTCAGTCTCTAATCAGACCCAGTCTCTATTCAGACCTAGTCTGATAGTGTCAAGTTTGCATATGAGTTCCAGCTCTGCAGTTTGGTGCTGGGGTTTGTTTTTGAAGTTTTTTTATTGAAGTATGGCAAATTTCAAGTCTGTTACTGAGTGTCCAGGGAGACTGAAGTGCTCTCCTACTGGTTTTTTAATGTTACCTTTCCTGATGTGTGATTTGTGTCATTTATTCTTTTGCGTAGTGACAGTCTGGTTTGGCCAATGTACATGGCAGAGGGGCATTGCTGGCACATGGTGGCGTATATCACATTAGTCGATGTGCAGGTGAACAAGCTCCTGATGGTGTGGCTGATGTGGTTAGGACCTGTGAGTAGATATGCGGGCAGAGTTGGCAATGGGGTTTGTTGCAAGGATACGTTCCTGGGTTAGTGTTTCTGTTGCATGGTGTGCAGTTGCTGGTGAGTATTAGCTTCAGGTTGGGGGCTGTCTGGAAGCGAGCACTGGCCTGCCTCCCAGGGTTTGTGAGAGTGATTTAGTGACAATGTTGAAGAACGACTACTTTAAAGGAACGGTACTTCTATTGGTGGCAATAAGGAAATGAGTTACTTAAAAGACAATTTCTATGAAGACAATTTTTATAACAATTTCTATCAGTGACAGTGAGAGGATGAGTGACTTAAACAACAAAAGGACAAGCAGCAAGTGACTAAAAGACAAGTGGCTTAAAGACAGCTTTACCGGTGATAACTATATTTATACCGAAGGGCGGCTTTCATAGTGAGTGAACCAGAGCGGCTCTATTAAGCGTCTTTCCTAATGAGTACCCTGCATCGGTTTATGAATGAGCATGCTTTTATGAATGAGTGCGGTTTTATAAATGAACACGGTTTTATGAATGAACATGGTTTTATTTACATGAGTGTATGTTATTAATTTAATAAAAAATTCATTTTAAAAACAATTCATAAATTCTTTTGATGTTATGAATGTACCCCTACATTATCCCCTTTTTGACCCTTCAAACCCAGAGGTATTGAATAGGTCACATTTTATGTAATTGTTTAAGGGCAACATATGAGAGACAATTGGAGCCTGTGGTTTTAACTTAAGGTACATTTTTTTTATCCGGCAGCAAATGCAACACATCCCAATAAACATTATACCAAGTAGGCCAAAGAAAATGATAATAGGATGTAACATAACATTTAAAGCAGATGTCCAAGAGGGTGCCCATTTCTTAACAATATTAGACCAATGGTGTATTATCATTTGTTTTGCCTGTGCAGACACTTTTAATATTTTTAATCTCTGATGTAGAAAAGCCAAACTGCATGTTTAGCCTGGGTTTGGGGAGTTTTGGTTCATTGGCTAATTTGTTTATTTTCCTTTATTAATTTATACAAATTTGTTCAATTAGCTTCTAAAGAAAAATTAAAATGTACAACATTGCTTGTATTCCTCACATTAATTTTTTTATTCTTGTGGATTGGTTACATTGGGTGTCTGAATCATGGTGACGTTGCACATACATTGTTGTACAGGAGGTTTTGAAACTTGCTTTCCTTCCCAAACAATTTTTTTAATCCAATAACACAGACACAACTTAGTTTATTCTAGTACACCTTGGCGGTGCTATTAGTCATTTCATCCCAATAGCAAGTTGCCAGACCTTTGTTTTGTAAAGAACAGGGCTCTTCTAATACTGGCAAGGAGGGACATACCCACTGTTGTGGTGTCCATCTGGAGCACAGGCAGTGATCTATGACTTTCCCTTTATTTCTTAAATATGTTCCCACCAAACACTGAGCCCAAACGTGTTTTTCCTGGAGAATTGGGAGAGCTAGAAGGGGCCATAGGTTATGCTGACGCCTATGTTGTTGAGCTTGTATTGCTGGGATAGTAACACGCCCTGGTAGGGAGGATGTATGTACATCAGATTCCAGAGGTTTATACCATTTGGGGACATAAGGAAGAAAAAGGTTCTCTTTGTGCTTTGTTAATAGGGGATTAGAACCTTTATATCTTTGGCTCGAAGACAATCCATTTCTCTTTCAGTTAAAACAATCGCTAATAGCTGCTGCTCTGAGCACCATCGGGGCTGAGGCTGTTTTATTTGCAGTTTCTTGCATGGTGGCGTATTGAGCCAAGAACGCTTGGTTCACATGTTTTCACGTGTGCCATTGTCAATCCATTGTGTCTACCCCAGTCTGTACTAGCTCAGCAATCTGGTGCTCCTGCCCCTGCACAATACTGTGATGTAAAGATTTTACCGCACTAGCCGTATTTTTCAGTGCGTGTAGATTCACTGAATTTAGGATTCCCGTGTCTGCTCCCAGACCCCCCACTATGGTATCAGTTATATCCCGCCACTGGCGGGAGGGGGAATGTTCCCGCTGTAGAGAGCTGAACCAAGCATTAAACCAAGGGGTGCTATCAAGTGTACTCTTGGGCCGGGTTAACGTTAAGTTATTCTTAGTCCAGTTAACTGTGATAGGCAGGGTTATGATTAGTGGTGCCATTTGCACTTCAACAGGGGGTTGCATTTTGAATAAATGCGGGAGGGGGACCTCCTGGGGCTCAGGGCCATTTAAAAACAGCATCATCACATTGCCTACAAAAATAGCCTTATTTACCCATACTGTTACTGTACGAGTTCCTGGGGGCCCTGGTTTGAAAGGTGGGAATGTATGGTAACCAGGGAGGATGGGCTGGTAATGTGGGTTCACATTTGATATTGGTCCAATAGGGGTGCTTACTTTGATTGCACAGTTATGGTCGTTGGGAGTGATGTTCACCCAGTCCTGCAGGGTAACTAAAGCAAAGGGCCCACGCAGTGTATTGTTGGGTGCTGATATTATTTGGATTTGGTTTCAAGTGGTAAAGTTAAACCGCTGGACTCCCCAATGCGCAGGTGTTACTAAGCCAAATAATCAGGTGTTACTAAGCCAAATAATCCTACTAATAATTTCAAAAACAACACCTGCCTCCTTGTCCTTAGTTAGCTTCCACCGAGGTTCTTCTGTAAAAATGCTTGTGCAGGAAAAGAAAAAGATTTGGGTTAGGAAACCACCGTGCCGATGGCTTTCACAAAGGCTGAAACAGTCCCAGCCTTCCCAACCAGCCACAACCTGTGCTTCTGGTTCTCCACACTGGTTATCAAGAAGCTAACACAAAAATATACACAGCCCCTTTCCTGCATTTCAGTCTCTGGCTCCCAATCAGCCACTAGGTCCAGTAAAAAGAGAAAAGTTATTTAAAACTCTATGCTCTTTACCAAAAAGGTTCTCCTGACCCCCATGGATCAGCCCCAGTACCAGATCAATAGAAGTTTGGATCACACCCAAAATACCATGCTGCCAGCCAATCCTTTAGTAACTAAAACTAAAAGTTTATTATAAAAGGAAAGAAATAAACTATAAGAGAAATGTTAAATGATCAGAGCAATCACATACATACAAATGATTGGAAAGTCCATTTATATCAGGTTTCTAGTAGAATTGTGGCATTTGCAGGCTTGTATAGTCCCTCTGGTGAACATCCAGTACCTGGATGGGTCTCAGTCCTTTGATTCACAGCTTCAGTTGTAGATGAATTGATCCAGAGGAATGAAGACTAAATAGTCCATGTGCAGAGTTTGTTCAAATTCTCCCATGAGAATTAGCAGGGTGATTCCAGGCTGGTGCTGGGATCTCAGTCTTGGGATCCAAACTTTCCCTGACAAGCTTGGACAGATTTGAGATAAAAAGGATCAGTCCCCTAGAGTCTTGTATAGATCCATGCAGGCTGAGCCATACTTTCTTGACAGCAGGTATCTCCTCACAAGGTAATCGGCTGTTTACAACCATTCACAAGTATTCACTACTTAAACTTCAAAGAGAAACACAAACAATAGTATTGTTACATTCAAAGTTCCATCTAAATGTTCATATGTTCCTTTTGAACTCTTAATCAATAGAACAGTGACAGACAGGAAAGCAGTTTATCTACATTGCTAACCTCTGACAAGAGATACGTAAATAACAGCAAATAACTACCAGCAATACACCTGCATATCAAAGCTTTAGTCTATTTATAAGGAATGACCCTCACTACTAGTGTATTTTCCTATAATATATCTTGAACGGTCAGAGTTGGGCCATGCAACTTGCAAAGTTGCTTGGCTGTTTCGGGCCTAGCGTCACAACCTGTGTTTGACTAAAGCCTCCTTTCAGAGAGGCACCAGTCTGGACTGGAAGACATTTGAAGGGCAAGTGCTACATTGGCACAGCTGCGCCGCTGTAACGCTTCCAGTGAAGACGCTCTAAGCCAACAAGAGAACACTCTCCTGGCAGCATAATTACTGCACCTCTGTGGGCACCATTATGGACAGCGCTTAGGTTGCTGTAACTTGTGTTGATGGGGTGTGTGTGTCTTTTTCACACCCCTGTGTGAGGTAGGTTAGATCGATGTAAGCAGCCGTGTAGACCCGCCCTGAGGGCTGGAGGATCCGCCACCTGGGGAGTTTGTTAATCACCTGCACTGTTAACAGTTGTGCCTTATTTCTAGTTTGAATGTGTCTGGCTTCAGCTTCCAGCCATTGGTTCTTGTTCTGCCTTTCTCCACCAGAGCCCAGAGCCCTTTAGTGCCCCGTGTTTTCTCCCCACCGAGGCCCATAAACACCAAGATCAAGTCTCCCCTCCCCCTTCCTTTTGACAAACTAACCAGATTGAACATTTCAGCCTGTCCCTGGAGGGCATTTCCTCCAGCCCTGCAGTCAGATCTGTGCCTCTTTTCTGCACCCTCCCCTGGGCGCAGTGTCCCAGTGTTTGTCTCAGCAGGGCCGAGCACAGAGATAAAATCCCCTCCCGGCTCCTGCTCCCTGGCGAGGGGGTGTCCGGCAGAGCCGCTTCCCTGCCCTTTCTGTCATTCCTCCTCTTCCCCCAGTCGGTTCCTCTCCCCCTTTCTTCTGTTTTCCCTTCTCCTCTTTCCCCTCCAGGCCCCTCCCTTCTCTTCCCCTCACCCTGTCACCGAGGAGGGCAGAGCCCAGCAGCGGCACCTCCCCCCAGTCACAGCAGAGCGCACCGGGCGGGGAAGGAGACACAGAAGCACTGAGAGCCCAGCAGCCATGGCGGCACCTGCTCCACCAGGGAGTGGGAAACGCAAGGCTGATGAGGGTCCGGACCCCCGGCCTCAACCTCTTTAGCCGGGAGCGGGCTGGAGGAGGCCATTTGTCTCATCTGTGCAGAACATCTGACAGTGCCGGTGACTATCGAGTGCGGGCACAACTTCTGCCGGGCCTGCATCGCCCAGCGCCGGGAGGCAGAGGAGACACCCTCCTGTCCGCGGTGCGGGGAAACGGTCCAGGAACGAGACCTCGGGAACAACAGGCACCTGCGCCGCTTAGTACAAACCACCCAACACGTGGGGCTGAACCCCGGGAAGAGGGAGAAGGGCGGCGGGGAATGTGTGTGCGGAGCAGGGGAAGGAGCTCGCCTGGCTCTGGAAGGAGGATGCCGCATCCCTGTGCGCGGAGTGCGAAGTCTCCCCGGCGCCCCGCTCTCAGGCTGGGATCCCCACGGCACAGGCTGCACCAGCCCCAGGTAGGGGATGAGCCGCGATGACCCATTGTCCGCTCGGTCTGGCTGCAGGGAACCGAACTCCGGCCGGGTTCGGGCTGCTCGGTGGCTACCGAGGGTCTCCAGCGCGGGGCTGATGTTTGTATTTGACCCCCCCGTAGCAATACTCGAGCTGCGGGGCGGCTTCCCGGGCAGGAGCCGGAGAAGCTGAGTCCGGGGCAGGCAGCGGCCGGTGCGGTGCCAAACTGTGCCCGGCAGCGTGTGACCGGCTCCGCCTCCGGCTCGGAGCTTTCGCTGCCTCTGCTGCTGCCGCCTCTTCCCAGCCTCTTCTCCCCGCGGCTCCCCCGCCCCGACCTCCCGCCGCTGCTGCTGCTGCTTCGCTCTGCGCCGGGTCCGGCAGCCCCTGCTCCGCTTCCTCCTCCCTCCGGGCTGGTTTCTTCCCTTCTCTCTGTCTTCCCCTTTCTTCTCCGTCCTTCCTCTCTTCTTCCCTCGCTTTTCTCCCCGCCCTTTCCTTCTTTCCTCCCTTGCTTTTTTCCCCCTCTTTTGTCCCTCCCCTCCCCTCTCCTCCTGCCCCCCCCCCCACTGATCGGTGCTGCCTTCAAGGGGGGTTTCCCTGTCCCCCCCTCCCCCCAGTCAGTCAGTGCAGCCCAAGGAGAAGAGACACCCGGGAGCTGATTCTTGGGTTACTTTTGTTCCCCCCATTGCCCCGTTAGGGAAAGTCCCGAGTCCTTCCCCCCCCCCCCAGACTGCGGGGTCCCCCTGGCTAGTTTCCTTGCAGCAGACTAAGGGGGGGGGGGTTAGTCCAAGCCAGGCAAGCCCAGCCTGGCTAGTGAGTGAGCCCCAGCGCGGCCGGCGAGCGGAGCGGGCCGGGGTGTCCCCCGGTCTCAGGCTGCCCCGGCCGCTGCCCATCGGGCTTTCACGCCGGCGGCCGGAGCCGGTCCGCGGGACGCCGCCGGGTGCAGCAGCGGCGCTAACCGCCCCCGATGAGCCTGCCCTAGGGGCGCCCCAAGGCGACGGGCGAAGCGGGGCTGCCTCGCCCTGCGGCGGGAGGAGGATGCTGCTGCGGCAGGGCGGCCCGGCCGGCGCCCCCCGCCAGGCTGGTGCCCAGGGCCTGGCTGCGGAGCTGCTGGTGTCGGTGTGTGACTCCGGGCTGGGAAGAGGGTTTGTACCTGTAAGTGCGGCGCACCCCCGGGCAATGGGCACTGGGGGGTTTCACACGGTTTTATTACATCATCGAATATTATTGCTCGTTTCCTATTCCTCCTTTCAGGGGGAGGCGAACACACCGAGCAGGTACCGGGCGTGCCTTTGCCTTGTTCATTTCCCCGCACACCCTGTTAGCTGCGCTGCAGAATTACCGCGCGAACAGCCGAGCTGAAAGATGACGAGAATGTCTTCTCTGCAGGAGTGAAGATGGGATGTGCAGGGGCAGGAGCCATTTCTACTGGACGGCAGGAGCTCGGAGGTAATGAACCCGGATCTCACATTCAGCAGTGCCTACCCCAGCGCCCAGAACTCGTGAGTCAGCTCCAAACACATGACAAGCCTGGCTTACAAACATCACACGATGTTCAACACACACAATTGTGCCACCTCAGTTTTGAACTTTTAAGGAAATTCCAGCCAGCCCATTCCCCACTCCTGCCTCCACAATGTGTGTGTGGTTTTCAGGATGCAGGTCTGGTCTTAAGAACAGGCATAGAAATGGGAGCATCTCCTGGAGTTGGGGATTCGCTCAAATGGTGGAGGTGTTGGTAGCTCTGCAGGTTTGTGTTCAGACTGCACAGGTGGGGTTTGGTCACAGGTCTTCATGTGTAAAGGTTTAGGCTGAGATCATGAGATTAGAGGCAGGATGGTCCAGTGGTTAGAGCAGTAGCCTGCTGTGCACAGATGTCCTGCAGGACGTTGGGTGAGTTACTTAGGGACAAATTATTAAAGCTGTTTAGGTGCCTAAAGATGCAGATTAGCGCCTAGTGGGATTTTCAGATGTGCCACATGCCATTGATTTCAATAGGAGTTAGGCACCTAGTTGCTTTTGAAAATCCAACTAGGCACCTATCTGAATCTTTGGGTGCCTCAATCCCTGTAAAAAACCTGTCCCTCTGGGACTCCGGTCTTTGTCTGTACAATGGGGATAATAGTAGGACTCTACCTCACAGAGGGGTTGTGAGCATTGGTTCTAACTAGGGAGCTAGATAACTGCCAGGCAGATTTCCACATTTTCTGTGATGACCTAGATAAACCCCGACTGGACTGAAGTAGCTCCGGGTGAAATGTTTGTCCATTTGGAAGGCAGCATGGGACTTAGACCCAGCTGAGAACCTGCTTATGTCCCATTTTGAGAGTCTATATGGGACATAAGGACCTAGGCCTTGCGCTGGTCCCTGTGAAGAGGAGAAGTCCATTCTTTCTGAATGATTCTGCAGTGAAAGAGAGCTCTAGATATAGTGGGGCACTCAGAAAGTTGTTCTTTTTCCCATGACTGAACTTGTGTGTCCTGCTCTAAGCATGACAGAGTGCTCGCCAGCCGCAAATGTCACAAGTAAGGACACGATTCTGTCACGGAGGGCAGGGAGTAACAGCGGCCAGTCCTTGGGGCTGCCGGAGCAGCGTTCCCCGGGACTGCTGGAGCAGCAGCTCCCACCAGCGGTCAGCCCCTGGCCTTGCTCCGAGTGTTAGTCCATCCCCTTCCCTCAGGGTATTTTTAGTAAAACTCAGGGAAAGGCCGTGGGCTTCCCTGAATTTTTGTTTATTGCCCATGATCAGTCCCTGACTTTTACCAAAAATACCCCTGACAGAATCTTAACCTTTGTCACAAGCAGTCGTCCTGCCGGCTCTCAGGCGATTCCCTGTAACTCCACTTGTGCTCACCAGCTGACATCACTTTGTGACTAATGTTCCCAAGTTGTGCCTACACCGCAGATTCCCTTGTCTTGGGCACTCAGCTAGGCCCATAAATGAATTGCTCTGTCACATTCCTGAGTGGGTCCCTCTCACACCCTCCTGTCCAAGCTGTTCTAGGTGGTATAAATAATTAAATAGTCCTAGACACAGAGACTGGGGCCCAGGTACTCACCCCTCCCTCCCCAGTGACTGTCCTAATTCCTGGCCTACAGAGCGATTCACACTTGCTTTCTGGACCAATAAGTATGAAGGTAGATCAGTATTTTGTCAGTATTGTCTAAGGTATATTAAGTACTTCAGTATATAAAGGTGACAGCCCTGCTATAGTTCAGTTTTAGATCAAGATTCTGTTTAAAGCTGGTCTTTCCTAAGTGCTGTAAAATCTGCACAGTTACTTGGATTGCCCCGAAATTAGGTGTGGCTCATGGGGGCATAGGTTTCTATTACTGGTCCAAATTTGGGGCCATTTGACCAAGGGGTTGCTGAGATACAGCCCTCCCCCCAAAAATCCAGCTGTTCTTAAAGTTGACAGATGTTGGCAACCAATTGTTGCTCACAGCTAGTGTGGAAGAAAATAAAGCTTCACTCTGAGTTTAGTTAGTTGAGGCTCATCAGAGACACTTTTATTAAGTACAAGCAGTTGCGGGGAGAGAGAGTTAACTGACCGAATTTCCTCTGGTCAGTAAAGGGTCTCTCTGCCTGCAGGCAGACACAGCATGTATTTATAGCAGTGTTCGGTTACAGAAACATTCACTTTCTTATCAGCCAAGGTTACAGACACATACAAACCTGCAATTCAAGCATTTAGCGCTTTAAAGAGAGACATTTCTTAGCACATTCTTGCTCTTTGTTCTGCCCCCTCCCTTACCCATAAGACATACTTTTCTTAACCAAAGTTTATGGCCTGCACAATTTACTTCAACACTAGGGATCAAACTAGGGCTCAGTTGATCGCACCAGGGTCTCCAAAGCTCAGGGACTGAACAGGGCGTGTGGGCATCCACCAGCCCTGTGCTGAAAATCAAATCAATTTTTGTAGAAAGGGTTTTGCTCCTCTAGTTTAGCTCATCAATTGTCTCCTGTGCTAATGACGAGCTAAAGGGATTACACTGAAGACATGCAGACAGAGAGGCTAACACCCTGGACAAGTAGCTCTTCTTTTACAGCACTGGGGTGGCTCTGAGGGAAAGTCGCAGTCATTGAATAGGAGCCCTGACCTAGGCGGTGTGGCTTTAAATCCAAACCGAGGGACAGGCCTTTTGCTCCAATCTGCCCCTTCAAAGGGGTTCTGGTTTTTGGGAAATGTGATCTGAGCACAGCAGAATAATGCAAAGGCATTTACACTATTTTTAGCAGAAAATAAACGACACAAGCAAATGGGCACTAGGAAGGGAGGGTGTTTGGTGTGGAGGAGTAGGTGGGACTATAGGGAGAGGGGTTAGGGGCTCCGGTGATGGGGCGGGGGAATGGGACATAGTGAAGGGAAAGATGGGCGTCAGTGACAGGTGGGCTGAAGAAGAATAGGGGCAGGGGCACCTGTCACTCCCCATTCCCCTCCTGTGTGTGTGTGCGATGATCTGGGGACCCCCAGCCCAGCTACTGGGGTGTGACCTACTCTTCCTTGTTCTTTTATGTGAGCCAGCTCCTGGAGGGGGGCCTTCCCTCTCTGGGGAATCTGAGCCCCCTTTCTTGTCCCCTGCGTAGGCAGGGGTATGGGTGTCCCTTCCCTGCCCCTCCCCAGTGATTCCTGAGCCCATGTTCCTTACTTTGTGGATGCCGGCATGTGGGGCCCCCTGCACGTTTATGGGTGTCTGACTCCCCCAAATCCCCTCATGTGAGCCAACTTCCAGGGGAACTTGCATTTCTGGGGGTGTCTGAGCCCTCCTCCCTCCCTCTCCCCTGATTGTGTCCCAGGGTCTGGAGAAGCTCTGCCCCTCTGGGTGGGGAGCTGAGAAATTCTATGCTCAGAGCATGACCCAAGAACAATTGCTGAGAGTGGGGTGAGGAGCTGAGAATGGGCAGGCTTGACCAGTATCAAAAACTCTCCCGCACTGGGGAAGGGATGGGAACAGCCACTGAGGTGAACGGAGCAGTCCTCATGTCCCAGAGCTATTGTGTCAGGCTGTGTTTGTTCACCTGCGTGGGGAGAACAGAACATCTCACTGGGCCTCTGGACATTTCTGGGAGCCTGGAACTTTGAAACCTGCCATGGGCAGAACTCTGAGAAGGAAAAGTGAACATCTGGGAAACATCTGCCTCTGCCAAGGTGTTTGATGATGATGATGATTGTGGAGCAATGTCACCTGTGCACAGCAGAATATTCAGAAGGTGCTGAAATTATTTTTGAAAAGAAAATTCATGGCAGCTGTGAAGGCTCCCTGGGAGGGGAGGTGCTCTGGGTGCAAGAGGAGTGGGAATAGTGGAGGAGGGCTTGGGTCTGCAGTGAGGGATGGGGGTATTATGGGGAGGGAGATAAATGGGAACGGATGGTAAGGCAGGGAAAAGGGGCTGGGGGCTCAGGTAAAAGGGAGGGGTCGGGATTACAGGGGAGCGGGAGGGGAGAAGACATAAAGGGTTGCAGAATGTGAGAGGTTGCAGAGGATGTCGGAGGTTATGGGGTGAGGGCACCTGTCAGCCATGAATTCTCCCCTTCTGTGTGTGCACTGAGATGTGCGAGACCCTGCTCCTCTCGGGGTGTCTGAGCCCCTTTCCCTGCCCCTCCATGTGCGCCGGGATCAGGGGGAGGGATGAAGCTGGCACAAATTGAAACATCTGAAATCCGGAAAATGCAGAGTTAAGCTACACGTCACCCCTGTGTGCGGCACAGGAGCCTGGTTCGGAGGCGGGTGCACTGGGTGGGCCTGGGGCATGGCTAGGGAAGCCTGGCTGAAGCTGGGGCAGGAGGCCCAGGTAGGGGTGGGTAATGGGAGTGTCGTGGAAAAGAATCACACTACATTTTAGAGTTGGATCGGGTGCAGCTTTAATTGTGACACACACAATCACATAACCATAGCTATGGGGAATACTATAGCCATAGGGAAAACCCAGGTGGCTATAGGGAAGTCAAGCAGCATGTCTGGATGCTGGGCAAATGTACTTCACCTGGCTACCAGATACAAAAGACTTATATAGGGGTTGCTTAGGTTCATTTACATGTTGATCGTATAGTGGAATTTGATTAACAGTTTATACTTAACAGGAAAGACAATCACAATGCACAGTGGGGCACACCAGATGCCCTCACAGGAACGCCCAATGAGTCACTTGAGTATACAATGTAGTTTTCAGGGACCCTGGTTAACTCCCGAAGATGGGTGGTGACACAATACTTCTTCAAAAGCTACTTTGTATGGAGTGAGTTTCTATGGGGCCGGTAAGACAAAGGGGGGCAGGTACTGGTACTTATCGAAACAGGTGAAGTCTGTTCAGACTTCAATAAGGCTTATAACAGAGACTTGCCTCTCGGGTGTGGTTCAGGGGCCTCTTGTGGTATTTTAACATCTTTATCCTAATTTCAGTTGAGGCATTCTGTGAATGGTTTAGCCTGGGGCTTCTAGTTCAGTTTCAGGCTACAACTTCAGGCCAGGCCTTCTATGAGCAGTTTCAGACCAGGCATTCTAGTAATCAATTTTATGATTAATTCTTTGATTCCACAGGAGTGAGGGGCCCAGCTCACTGCTCAGCTCTGGCTACATGAGCAATGTTGCATACAGCCCCCTGTAAGCTGCTGGCTGTGATACGTGTAGGCAGCAGCCCAGGGCAAGAGAGCCAGGAACAACTTCTTACTTGTTAATGGCTTCTGCAGGGCCAACATCTGGCATGATAGGATGGGAAGGGGAGGGGAGCTAGCAATGTCAGTGTGTGTGTGTGGGGGGCATAGACACATTCAAGCTCATGTTACATGGCCTCATGGTCTCCTTATTGGTGGGTTCACACAAGCAGGCAGAGCCCTCAGAATGATGGCCCAGCCCCACGCTCAGTAAGCAGAGCATGTATTTTATTACTAGAAGAGGGTTGAGGCCTCCAGCTGCTGCTACCAAAGAGTTTTGCTTTTCCTCCCAGGCAGCAAACGCACCCACACCCTGAACTCAGCGTTACTTCCTGAGCCAGTTACTTCCCCCTGCCTGGGAAGAGCCAGACCCTGTAGGGGCTGTCTGTGGATGCACCACTCGTACAGACCCAGCCAGCACAGGAATTTGCTCACTCTAGAAGTAAGATGCAAATATTGAATGATGATATGAGTGTAGTTAGCTCCTGCAACAACTGGCCAATCTCTAACTAACTGGATCCTGAGCTAAAAATAGAGAAAAACCAAGGAAAGGAGAGAGGCAGAGCAAACCAACACAATAAAAATGAAGACAAAGAGCCCACATGAGGTGCAGTTTTTTAACAGTGTGGATAATTAACCATTCGAACAACCGGCCCAGAGACATGGTGAACTCTCTGTCCTGTGGAGTCTTTAAATGAATATGGGATGTCACTTTCTGAAAGATCTGTTGTACCTACCACAGATTGTGGGCTGGATGCAGGAATTACTGGGTAAAATTCTCTGGCCTGTGTTATGCAGGAGTTCAGACTAGATGATCAGAATAGTCCCTCCTGACCTTCACATCTGTCCGTGTACAGCAAATCTTTTAGAAAGGCAGCCAAGGCAATCTAAAGACGCTAAGTGATGACAAATGCTGCCATTTTCCTTGGGAAGCTGTTCCAATGGTTTGTTCCCCTCACTGTTCAAATGTCATCTGATTTCCAGTTAGAGAATAATTCATTAAGTGAAACTGGTCACTGCAACTCTTACATTCCCGCAGCCTTGGCCTCTGCCCATCCTTTGAGAAAGCTACTGGAAGAAGCGGTTTGTCCCATCTGTACGGATTATTTCAACGATCCAGTGAGCACAGACTGCGGACACAACTTCTGCCGAGTTTGTATCACTGAGCACTATGAAAAATGGGAAATGGAACCAGAGGGAGTTTGCTGTCCACAATGCAGGAAAAAATTGAAGAAAGAGAAATTTCAGACCAACAGGCAGCTTGCCAGCATGGTGGAAAATATCCAGCAACTAGGAATAAAACCTGAAAACCGAAAAGAGCAGCTAGTCTGCAGGGAGCACGAGGACAAAGTCAAGCTGTTCTGTGAAGATGATGGTGAGGTGATCTGTCTGGTTTGTGATAAAACCCAGGAGCACAGATCTCATGCTCAGGTACCCATCGAGGAGGCAGCTCAGAAATACAAGGTAGGAAACATTATTTATTTCTAAACATTCAGGAGAAATTAAATCACTGCAGGAGAAGTTTAATTTTAAAATGACATGGAGTTTAGCAATGACGGGTAGGAGTCTCCTAAATCTATGGGGTGAAATCCTGGCCCCATCGAAGTCAGTGGAAAACTCCCAGGCCTGGAGCCAAAATGGTACATAGGAACCTAAGTCCCAGTTTGAGGTGCCACTGCAATACACAGCCCCTTTCATCATCCAAGAGGAACAGCTTCACCAGGAGAGACTGAGGGAGCCCCACATAGCCCGGTGGTTAGATCCTCTCCTGAGAGGTAGGATAGGAACACGGATCTCCTTTCTCAGCATCAGGCAGAGGGGGGGATTGAACCTGGCTCTCCCACCTCCCAGGGGAGAGCTCTGACTGCTGGGCTAAAAGTTAGAAAGGGGGTGGCTCCGCCTCCTTCTCCTCCAGCGGTTTTATGCGAAGTGAGGCAGGTTCATAGCTCATAGCTTGAGTGTCCGACCACCTGACTCCAGGAGCTGGGTTCCTGGCTGGGGTCGCTGGCTGAGACAGGCACATCCCTGCTGAGACTGAGGGGGCGGGGCTTGGGACACCTCTCCTCAGCATCTCCCATTGGCTGGCTTAGGCAGCTCCCAGCCCTGGCCTGCTGGTGTTTGTGGGTCACAGTCTAAGGTGTCTGTCTCTCCCAACGCTTTGTACAGGGAGCCTGGCCCCTAACTCAGGCTTTGTGGGTCTCAGGGCTGGTCCAGAGGTAATTTAAGTGCTTAAAAGTCAGTTACTGCAGTGCTGAGTGTCACATGCCTAAGTGCCTCGTGGATCCAGCCCCAGTGGCGTCAATGGGACCAGGATTTCACCTGCCCAACGTATCAATATGTCTCTGACTTGAAACTCTGCACGGCAGCCCCCAGCCCCTGCAGGCATCTACAAACACTGACTGTTGTTTTCACTCCCTCATGGTCACTTGCTGTTACAAGAAATGAAAGCAGTGATCATGCTTTGTACTCGCGCCCAGCGCTGCTTCCCATCCCGGGCTGTCGGAGCCCCACACAGACACCAGTGGGTCTAGCCATAGAGCCCTGCCCTCTTCGCCCTGTTTGCACAGGGGATCTGAGCATAGAGGGTGACGTGCCCAGTTCTGCCCTCACTGAGGTCAGTGGGAGTTTATCCACCAGGCTGAAGGGGGCAGGCTCTGTGTGAGTTGCCCAAGATCCACACGAGGCGTTTGTTTGCCCACGGTTGGTTCAGACAGAGCTGCTGAACCAGCAGAGCCAGGCTGAAAGCCAGTGTGATGCTGATGCTCTAGTGCCATGTGCTGGAACAAAATGTGTGTCAAGTGGGGGTTCCCAGCGCTGGGGAAGGGATCCCAGGTCCCAGCCATGCACCTTGGCACAAACACAATCCCTCCCTCCTAGCGGGGTCGCAGTTAGCCACGGAACAAGTACCACATGTATCAATAGCACAACACCTTTCTGTAACCCAGACAGAGCCTGGCTGTTTGGGGAGCCAATACGACAGCTCTGCAGAGAGCCCCGGGGTCACTCAAATCAGCTCTGTCCATGGCAAGGCTGGGGACAGAACCATGGTCCCCTCACGGCCGGCCTGGGCTTGGCCACAAAACCTCCTGCCACCCATGGGTGAGGAATCCCCAGAGCTCTGACTCACTGCAAGAGAATTCACCCGGCATCGTTATCCCCACAGGTGAAACTCCAGAAAGACATTGAGCTTCTGAAGAAAGCGATGGAGAAGATTTCAAAGCTGGAATCCAAGGAGCGGAATAAACCGAATGACTGGAAAGTAAGTGTCTGCAGTTTGGGTTAATCTCTCATTTTATTTAAGTATTTTTAAAAATGTACAAGAAAATCATAATAAAAATAGACAACACTAGCATAGCATTAAAACAAACAAACAAATAAACCCTGTTTCTGATTATAATCCGACTTTATTTCCATAAAATGTTCAGCTTGAGGAATATGGTGGGAAATGGAAGGGTAAAAATGAACAAATCTACATGACACTTAACAGCAATGGGCTGATTTACACTGAATCTAAATGCAAAGGAGGCCCAGATAAATACATATTTTATTTATCTGTATTTCTAGTGCAGAAGCCTCGTGTGGATCAAGCCCACTAGTTCTAGAAACACATAGGAAGATACAGACCCAGACTTTTCGCTGTCTCACACCTTGTGTCAGCATTCGCATCAGGGCAAAACCCGTGTAAATGTTGCCATTCTGATTTGGTCGATTTGACATGGACTGTGCTCACTGGGACAGCCCTGCTCTCACTCACACCAGTTCTACACTACTACAGCCCCATTAGCATTGATAGGGTTACTCCTGATTTACACTGGGTCAATCATGAGAGGGGAACTGGCCCCAGTGAGTCTAACGGAGTTACACATTTTTCAGGGGCAGCCTTTCTGCACCCTGCTTAAGGCTGAAACCCCATTTCAGTGTCAAGCTGACATTTACAGTGCTCGAAAATCCACAGCTATACTCAGCTTGGCTTGACAATCGCTGTGTTTGTTGATGGACCAGTGCAGAATATGTGGGGCAAATGTAGGGGCATTTGGTGAAGGGGTTCTAGAGTCTCCATCCCCCACCCCCATACGATGATGTGTTTTTAGTTGCTAATTCTGTCCCACCTTGCCTTTTATGGATGTTTTGCATTTCCTGACGAATATCTAATGTAAGGAAAGGACGGGGGGTGAGATGGGGTGGGGCTGTTTTTCCCCAAACATGAGTTTTGGGTTTATTGTCTCACGTGGGGGCAGAGTGAAGGATGCAATTGTTACTTGAAGGTGACTCGGGCCCAGATCCACACAGGGAGTTAAGTGTTACAACACCAAAGCTGTAGGCACCTTGGAAATCGCTGGCTTAGGGGCCTCAACTCCCTATACAATGACTGGGGGCAGGATGGTGCCTCTCTTACAGCTTTTAGCCCAGTGGTTAGAGCATTCACTTGGGAGGTGGGAGAGCCAGGGTAATTCTCCCCTAGGCCTGAGGGGCAGGAAGGATTTGAACAGAGGAATCTCATGCCCAGTCTCAGGACAGTCGTCTGAGGGGGTGGAGAGAAGCTCAGTCTCTCCTGTTGAAACTGTTCCAGGTTGTGTAAATACTCATATAGTCAGTGGGCCAGAGAGCAAGCGAGGATGGCTCTATCGTCCTGCGGGTCAGGTACCCACCTAGGAAGTGGGAGACCCAGAATCCAGCCCCCCTGCTTCACAGACTATTTAATTCTTTACCCAGAAGTAAGTTATGGGCTTAATGCAGGACCCCCTTGGTGTAATTTTCTGGCCTGTGACATGCAGGGGGTCAGGTTAGATGATCACAATGGTCCCTTCTGGCCTTTAAATATGAATCTGTAAATTTTTGTTCACATCTCATGTACTTCACCCAAAATGGCCTGATACACTTGATCGTTCTGCTGATATTTATGGTTTGTTTTGTTTTTTTATTAACTAAAGGAACAAGTAAATCATCACAGACAGCGAATCTTGTCGGAATTTGAGAAACTAGAACGGTATCTGAGTGAGAAAAAGAAACTCTTTCTCCAGAGACTGGGGGAGGAGGAGATGGAGACTTTGAAGAAATTAAATGAAAATGTTACCAAACTCCCCCAGCAAAGCTCCTTGCTGCAACAGCTGATGGCAGAGATAGAGGAGAAGTGTCAGCAACCAGCCGCTGAGCTGCTGAAGGTGAGTTACACAAAGTTCCCCTTTTGTTTGGATTTGCCACAGCCATGGAAACAAACACAGAGTGTCTCCTGCTCCCCCAGAACGACTGTTGTTATTTACTGATTTATTATTGAGGTATGTTGCACCACAGCTTTACAGAGTATTTCACAGTATTATGAGTGATATTTAGGCCAAAATTTGGCTCCCTAAACTTAGGACCTAAGGGTAGAATGATCCAAGGCGCCTAAGTGACTTAGAAGCCTCCATCCCATTTTCAAGAGTGATTTAGGGCCAGATTTTCAAGGGTATTTAGGTGCCTAGGGATGCAGATCAGCACCTCCTGGGATTTTCAAAAGCATCAAACAGGTTAGGCATCTAACTCCCATTGACTGGTTTTAAGGTTTCTCTCAGGGTAGCAGCCACCATGTGCTGGATGCTTTCCAGTATCCAGAAAGACACAGTCCTGCCCCTACAAGATTTGCCAGCCAACCTTCCTCGGCTCTTACTTGGTACCCATCACCGTGGTGTCAGAGCGCCTCCCAACATTGTCAAGGGCAGGCATCAGATAAAGATGTCTCTGCCCACAGTCAGCAGTTAGAAAACATATTTTCACAGTAAGGTCAGCACATTATATCCAGTATTTGAGGCCTCTACAGACCAGTTTTACCATCACTTTTTCCAGTACAGTTGCTGTTTAACACCTGTGTAAGCACGATTAGACAGTGGCTTTTTCTAATCTTGTGATTTATTTTGGCAGCTCAGCTGACAGTGTCTGGAAAATCTGCACAATATTTTTCTCAAAATAAAATTTCTCTTACTTTTATTTTCAAATAGTTAATGCACCATTTAGTAACTCAGTGTGCCGCGCGGTACCATTAGTGACTGGTGAGTCGTACCCATGTCTGCATTTCTCTGGGGCTGGAGTTGTGCCTCAGCACCACTGTATTCATACGCCAGTTCAGTTATTATCACCTAATTATAAGAAGTCCTCATGTAAGTCAGATCTGCAGGTGTTTTTCGTTCTGTAAAGTCTCAGGAAAAAGAGAAAATTAACCAGATGTTCTGTGAAAACAGAACAGATAAACTGTTCAGCACTAACACTTTCTTATCTACTTTCTCTCCTGTTAGGATGTAAAGGGCACACTGGCCAGGTAAGATCCTATGTTCAGTTTACCATCAATGTATATCAAGCCCATTGCAATAGTACCAGAGCTGAGTGTCTGAGGGATAAGGGGATTTTGTTCTCTTTAGGAGTGAGCAGGTGAGGCTGCAGAAACCAGAGCTCATTGCTGCTGAACTGAAGGATGCGTACAGAGTCCCTGGCCTGATTGAAATGCTGAGACAATTCACAGGTAAGTTAACGCTAAGGCAGCAGGGGATCTCTAACTTTTCCTATCTGCAGCCTCCAAATCACCCATGTTTTTTCCATTCTTAAATCCACGTGCCAGATTCCTCTGGGCTCTTCCAGCCAAAGATACTAAAAGTGCTATAATACCTAGAGACCAGTAGATTAATACTGGGCCCCCTAAGGAAAGGGAGCAGTTACAGTCAGAGATGCTACCTTTGATCATTTAACATTGGAAAAGCCTCTGAAGTAAACATACCTGCTCCTGGTGAAAATCCCATCACTGCTCTGTCCCCCAGGGCTGTGAACTGTTAGGATTACATGTCGTTACAAAAGGGAACAACACTTGGCTCTTATATGGAGTTATTCAGCCCGAGCTTGCAAATGCTTTCCAAAGGAGGAAGTTGCCATTATCCCAAAGTTACAGAAGGGGAACTGAGGCACAGAGACACGCCCAATGTCAGATCAGAGCCAGGAACAGCCCCTAGGCTGCCCTCCTCTGCCCTGCCTCCGCTGACACCTTCCCCCCACACTCCTGCCCCGCTTCTGCTGTCCTTCCCCTCGAGTTCGCTCCCAGGGGCAGATGGGCCCTGGCTCCCCTTAACAGGCAACAACCCCACCACCACACCCATTAATGGGGACGCAGGTTAATTTCCCTTTGATCCCCGTGACCAGCCCCTGCCCTGTCTCTGACTCTGTGACTCTCTCCCCAGTGGACGTGACTCTGGATCCAGACACGGCAAATCCCTGGCTCGTCCTGTCTGAGGATTGGAAACGTGTGAGATATGGAGACACATGCCAGGATCTGCCTGACAATCCTGAGAGATTTGATACTAGTCCCTGTGTGCTGGGCGCTGAGGGGTTCCTGGGCGGGAGGCGTTACTGGGAGGTGGAGGTGGGAAAGAAGCCTGAGTGGATTCTGGGGGTTTGTAGGGAATCTGTGAGCAGGAAGGGGCCCATGAGACGCTCACCTGAGAATGGATACTGGGCCCTGGGGCTGAAGGATCGGCGATACAGAGCCCTCACCTCCCCCACAACCCTCCTCCCCATAAGCGTCAGGCCCAGCCGGGTGGGGATTTTCCTGGACTATGAGGCGGGCGAGGTCTCATTTTACAATGTGACTGACAGGTCCCAGCTCTGCACTGTCACTGGCACCTTCTCCGGGATGCTTCGCCCTTATTTCTGTCTTAGTGTCAATACTTTGGGTAAAAACGCGGCTCCCCTGATCATCTTCCCAGTTCCAGCCCAGGCCGGAGGGAATCTCTGTCCCTGACAGCGACACCCGCGACAGAGACTGTCCCCTCCCAGCGCTGAGCAGCCCCCAGGCCTGTTCCCAGGGGACGATCTAAAGGGCCCCCCCCCCCCCACCCACCCCACAGTTCCCAGCACCAGGCCTGTCACATGGGGGAGGGGAGAGAAAAGGTGGGGGGAGCCAACTGGGGGGCTGGGCAGGGGATGTGAATTGGGTGGGGCAATGCCAGCTGTGGAGGCTGAAGATGAGGTGGGGAGGGAGCTGCAGCGGCAGGAAGGGAAGAGCCCAGCTGACATGAGGAAGACTTTGGGGGGATGTAATGAGGGGGATGAGGAGAGAGGCCCCCAAGGAGGAAGAGCCCCTGGCAGAAATGACACCTCGAGGGGGTGGGGGGGAGAGACCAGTGGGTGCGACAGGGCTAGTGAGCGAGGGGAAGGTCCCGGCATTTCCTGCTCTGGGGGAGTCTCTG
>NW_027131282.1:0-22484 GCF_026122565.2 Emydura macquarii macquarii
CAGGGAGCCTAAAGTTCAACATTAAGGGTGAAATCTTGGTCCCATTCACATCAATGGCAAAACCCTCATCAGGGCCAGGATTTCAACCTAAATTCACATTTAGGGATTTAAATAAATGGCCAGAATTTCACCTGCCGTGAGCCTCCAGTGACTCCTACTGCAGTCGTCCTGCGGCCTCTAAGGATGGGTGAGCTCATCTGGACCAGAGAAGAACTGAAAGGAGAGTAGCTGAAATCTTAAACTCACAGCTTAGAGATTCAAAACAATTAGAGTAAAAATTTGGGGGGATGCGAGAGTCTGCTCTCTCTGTTCCCCTGCGTCTCTGGTTCCATAAAGGATGAGAAACACCAAAATGCAGTAAAAAGAAAAGCATGCCTCTGACTTAGAGGAAAGCAGGCAGTGTTGGAAATCTTACTGGGGGAGATCCAGGCACACACAGTGGCGGGACATGTCCTGTCCAGATCGCAGTGGCACGGAGTCCTGAAACAGGGCGAAATAAGGAACGGACATCCTGCCTAATTCACACAACAAAGAGGTGTAACTAGGCCTTCTGCAGTCTCCCTGGGCAGGGGTGTGTCTCCGATTGTAATTTAATGTGGACACACTGCAGTAGATTGTCTCTGACACTTTCCTCCATCCAGCCCATCCCTCCTCCTGTGATCGGTCCTACAACAGCCTTGTGGCAGCTTCAGCAATTGCCAGCATGGAAAATCAACATCGGAAGTTGTGTCTAGGTTTCTAACTGGCGGAAATACGCTAAAGCTTTCCGTCGTTTTGAGGAAGAGTTACTCGCGCTGGCTCCTTTTAGTCTCCACGTTCTCTCTCTTCCCTCCCCTTGGGTCTGTCCCTCTCTCCTTCCCTGCACACGCTGAGCTGCTCCTGGGATTCCCTTCACCCCCGGACAGGCTTTGCAGGCTGCTCCTCCTCCATCCCTCCTATCCCCGGCACAGCCAGAACCAGAATTTAACCTAGGCTGTGCTGATATTTGTATGATCTGTCACTGTGCGGTGTGTCCAGCACCTGGTGCTCGTCCTGGGTGACTGAGATCATTGTGTAGCAGGACAAAGGGCTGAAATTCAGTTTTTCTTCTGATGGTTGGTCCCAGGCCAGTGCTGGGAGCTTTTCTGGCCCCGAGTGTGTCTGAGCTGCCCTCAGGGCCCCCTTCCCCTGGCGAGACAGAGAATTGCAGCCTGGGTGTCACAACCTTTACTCATTTTTTTTTTCCATTTTTTTTAATGGTTGTTGAATGTTAATTACGCAACTTCAGGCATTTCCACAGTGGAAAGAACCATTGATCTTTGCTCCGCAGCTGGTTCCGTCTCCCATCAGGTCTGACCCCGTCTATAATCGCCTTCCCCCTCCCAGGCTGCCCCGATTCCAACACTACGCTGGGCGTCAGTGTCTTCTCCAGTCTTCCCAGTTACCCGTGGCCCCCACAGCCTGCGAGTCACCCCAAGCTCCCCACAGCTCTTCCTCTGCAGGGGTGAGGAGCCCCCGTCTGCCCTGTCCCTTGTCTAGGGGGATCAGTGACGGTTTCTCTCCAGTGAGAATGTCACAGCCTGAGTAGCAGATGCCAAGGCACCTGTGCTGTGCTGCTCTTGTTGCACGCACACACACTGCGTTGGGCTTTGGGGGCAGCTACACAGCAACAACGAGAAAGCTGAGAAATGTGCACAGGATATAATGAGAGCTGGGAATTATGGGTCATGTCACTGCCTAAGTAAATGCAGCTGCCACGTGCAGGTGACATCCTGGCTGACACAGTGAGCCAGTGGGACACAGACGCTAAACCCGGCACTCTCTGGGATCATTTGTTAGCCAGCGCTGCTGGCCATTAATGGGACAGTTGTACATGCATTCCTCAAGGCAGTGGTTTTATGGGGTCACGTCAGTATTTTTCTCATCTGAAATATTCACCCGTGCCATGCATGTCTCACGGGATCCCTCAGCTCTGTGAAAAAGACACCAGAGTATCATTTTCCAGGCTCTAAAGTCACATGAGAAATTCCCTCCCTGACACTAAATTCAGCACTGTCAGGAGTCATAAAACAAATGCCTTCGGTTAGGCTCAGGCACCACGTTGCAGACAAAATGCCTCCAGCTGCATCCTGTCTGTGCTGCAGGGACGTGTTCAATATTTCCCAGGCCAGAAGGCACCACTGTGATCATCTAGTCTGACCTCCTGTATCGCACAGGCCAGAGACCTGCTCAAAGGAATTCCTAGAGCAGAGCTTATAGAGAAACATTATAGACATTCTCGGTGATGGAGAATCTGCCATGATACTTGGTGAATTGCTCCAATAGTTAATTGTTCTCTATGTTTCAAAAGTGCACACCTTATTTATAGTCAGAATTTGTCTAACTTCAACTTCCAGGCACTGGAGGTGTCAGACCTTTCTAGGCTAGCCTGAAAACCTCATTCTTCAATATTTCTTCCCTATGCGGGTATTTGTAGACTCTGATCAAATCACTCCTAAACCATCTCTCTTAGACGCAAAGAGTTCAACCTATTTAGTCCAGGGGTGTCAAACTCACTCAAGGTGTCAGGCCGAAATCACAAAACCTGTACTTTGAAGGGGCCATGCGATGCTCTCCGCCGAATATTTCAGGCACTCTGCCCATTTTCGGCGGCGCAACATCAGCAGTTTTCGGCACTATTGTTCCGCTGTGTGGGGTCCACTCATTATCACTTTAAGAGATTTCTAGGTGGGATATCCGCCGCCGAAAAAATGAGGACGACTTTCCCTTTTTGGCGGCAGGGTTCTGGAGCGGAAGGTGTTGCCACTTTAATACTCTGGCCCACAAAGCTCTTAAAGTGGCAATGCAGACTTTCGGCGCCACCACTGCTTACTTTCGGCAGCCGGGATCAAAGAGGATCGTGGGCCACATAAAAAAGATTCCCTCCACCTCTCATCATAAGTCATGTGCTCCAGCCCCATAATCATTTTCATTGCTGTCTGCAGGACTCTCTCCAATTTGTCCACAATCTTCCTCTAATGGGGGGCCCAAAACTGGAAACAATACTCCAAATGTGGCCTCACCAGTGCCGAATAGAGGGGAGTAATGTTGCCACCTCACTGCTCCCCCGCCTTCCTAGATTGTTAGTAACTATACAATATTTACCATGGTATTTGTTACCAAGTGCCTAAACCCCCTCGCTGTGGTTCTCTCCCTTCACAGGCGTCCTGAGCATTTCTGAGCATGATCAGTGCCGCAACCCTCTCATGTTGGCTTTCAACCTCACGCCCTCTGACCCGTCAACATTCATCCTAACCGGCATCCCGGGACTGGAAGCTGCCCACATCTGGATTTCCATCCCTTTCTCTATGTTCTACATCATCAGCCTGTTGGGAAATTTCACTGTACTCTTTATTGTTGGCAAAGAAGAGACCCTGCACAAGCCCATGTTCCTGCTGATCTGCATGCTAGCGCTCACAGACATTGGCCTGTCTACCTGCATTGTGCCGAAGGCACTGTGCATATTTTGGTTCCATTCCAATGGCATCACGATGGATGGCTGCCTCACCCAGATTTTCTTCTATAACGTGTTTGGTGCTATGCAATCAGCCGTCCTCATGATAATGGCCTTCGATCGCTACATCGCCATATGTCACCCTCTGAGATATGCCACCATCCTCACCAACGCACGAATCGCTAAGCTAGGGCTAGTGGGTTTGATAGGAGCTGTTCTCTTGATTCTGCCAGTGTCTCTCCTACTGTGGAGGCTGCCATTCTGCGCCAACCGCGTTATCCCCCACATGTACTGCGAGAACCTCGCTGTGGTGAAGATGTCGTGTGGGGACACCACAGTCACCCTGATGTACAGCCTGGTGCTATTATTAGTGATCATCGGATTAGACGTGCTATTCGTTGGCCTTTCTTACGGGCTGATCATCAGGGCCGTCCTCAGGATCTCCCTCAAAAAAGCCAACCGAAAAGCTCTCAACACCTGCACACCCCACATCTGTGTGATGGTTATGGGTTGTAGTAATAGCCTCTTCTCTGCCCTTATAGACAAATCAGGTCAGGGCATCGCTGCCCACGTTCAGGACCTCTTGGTCAACCTCTATCTCCTTGTGCCCCCCATGTTCAACCCTATCATTTATGGGATCAAAATCAAAGAGCTTCATGACAAACTGGGAAAATACACCTGCAGAATGTGATCCCTGGGGCCACTGACTTTAAACCTGTATGACAGGAGGGGGAAAGGATGTCTCCTCATTAATGAAGGGTGCTTTGTCCCAATTTGGTTGAGCTGAGATGTGTGGCAGTTCACAGTCTGAGAAGTTCCTCACACCTGATGTCTTATCAATCCATCACCAAGCACTGCTCTCTCCGACCATCACCTGATCTCTTGCAGTATCCTCACCCATCATCCCACACCCCCCCACACACTGTAACTCAGCCTTTCCATGACTTCCCGACCACCAGCACTGGTGGAGTCTCATATGCTCTCAGACCTATTTGCCATCAGTATGGCTGCTGATACTCACCATTCCTCACTCTCCTCCATCTTTGACTCTTTTGCCCCTCTCTGCCATCACAAGGTAGCCAACTCTGCCACCCACCACGCCCCAACAATCTCTTCCAGTCCTGAGTCTCCCCAAATTGGTCATCAGAAAGGATGTGGACAAATTGGAGAGAGTCCAGGAGAGGGCAACAAAAATGATTAGAAAGCTTAAGTGCATGATTTATGAGGAGAGGCTGAGGGAACTAGGCTTGTTTAGTCTGCAGAAGAGAAGAATGGGGGGGGGGGGTTGATAGCAGCCTTTAAAATTGGTTTGCCTAGCAGTAGCAGTAGCAGTAGCCTAGCAGTAGCAGTAGCTGTAGTAGCAGTAGCAGTAGCAGTAGCCTAGCAGTAGCCGGTTCTTCCCTTTGGGAGTCTGTGACCTGTGGTGACAAGAGTGACCACTCTTCCTGAACCAAAGTATTGTTCAGTCTGGACTGTAGGAATAAAGCATCACAAGAGAGAATAAAAGAGTTTTAAAACAAGTCTGTACGTGTCTCTCAAGCCATTCAACTCAGATGGGGACGAGGCAGGCTGAGTGTCTTCTGATTTCCCCAGCGGTGTCTGTGTCTCTGTCAGTCTGATGAGTTTCTCAGCACCAGCTGCCCCACCTCTGGACAGACTGCCAGCACTGGCAAAACAAGCTGTGTCACTTGGCTGGAGCCCGGAAATGGGGTCTTCACAGCATGAAACTCAGGGGTTTTCTCTCAACCTCCCTGAAGTGTTTAGTGAGAGATGGCTTTTCTTTACCTATTGTTTCCCTTCCTGCTTGTTTTCCAGCAGCCTGCTATTAAACTAGGACCAGCTGTACTCGTAATATCCAGATATTTAACCCAATATACCCAGACAATGAACAATGAGCCCAAGAATTGGGTTTAACATACACATTCATAATTATGGCAGTTCAGCTCCCTGCTTGTAACAATACCGTTCCAGGGTGGTGCATATTTCATTAATACAGTACAGAGACAGCTAGAGAGAGAGTGAGCAATAGGCGACTTTCTTGTGTGAAATGAAGTTTGATTTCCATGAATACTCATGCATTTCACTTTTAAAACCACTTTCCGCAAACCCCCATTGTAGCACTAGAACAGGGTCTGGGCTTATTATGGACTAGACCAGTGGTTATCAACCTGCGGTCCTCAGACCCCTGGGGGTCTGCAGACTCTGTGTTTGATTCACACCATCATTTGAAATTTTGTAGATGTCCTGAAATGAAAAAAGGTTGAAAACCAGTGTACTGGAGAGTGAGAGCCCAGGGAACGATTATTAGATTGTGATCCCAAAGCCTGCACCACTCCGGATAAAGGCTGCAGATTGACAACAAAGACTCCAATGGGAACCAGTCAGATATTAAGCCAAGGATAGAAGATCTACTAGTTGCATAGGATTTCCCAGACTAATCCTTGATAATAAGCGAATGAATGCGGGCCGAGAGGCTGCAATGTTTTCAAATTCTCCAGAAATCCAGATGACCCACACTACAATATAGGTCCCCCTCTAACCTGAGCAATCATAACTGAAAGAAAATCTGAGGGGAAAGAATGGGCTTACATGTGTGTCCTTAAAAAATAGTACTTGAAATGTAATGCCAAAACTTTTCATAGTAATACAATTATTACAAACTTTCATGACATGCATGTCTAGGGAACCCCAGCTACAGAGTCGTTGGAATATGTACAGGAAGGAGCAGGGGTAACTTTACTACTTAATGGCCTTTGCTTTAGAAAGTATTTTAGAGGTATTCCAACTACTCTTTGCAATGGGTTTATGGTATTAATTTTTCCTTCAGTGAGCAGTTGCATGACACTGTCTCCTGGTAACTGACCAGAAGTTGTTCCTAACACTTAAATTCAGGGTCTTTCACACAATAACGCTGCAATATCTGCAGGAGACTTTCCAAAAAGTCAGGAGTCAACAGAACCACTGGTCTCTGTTTCAGCAAAGATTTACCCCCATCACATGTTACATGAGTACGGCTGAACTAACTTGCGCACTCAACTGCATATGAGTGAAATCTGACATTTGCACTTTTCATGCACATCAATGACTCTCCCGCCGAGATGAATTAACTGTCTGTGTTAGCTTGTATTGTGCCAAATATCTACAGAACCCTTGTCTGTGGAGAGGATGGGGTCCTGTAAGGGTAAATAGAAGCCTGTAGGAGGATCGACCTCTCTGGATTCAGTCAACAATGGCCCAGCAAAGCACTGAAGCTTTTCTTGGAGCAATTCTTGGGGTTCAGAGTCTATCACTGGGAGCATTGGCTAAGTGTAAGTAAATAGAGATCGGTTCCAATCGAATTTACACATGTAAATCTGGAGTGACACTGTTGAAGTCAATGTTCCTGAACTCAGAACCTGGCCTTAGAATTTATCATCTGTCCTGCAAAGAGACAGTGGTGTAATCTGGGCTCTTGGGAGTGGAGAAAATAAAAAAAATGAGGCAATGAAATGCATTTATTAATATCATCGAAGCAGGCGTGATAAATTAAATGACCATTTCACCATGTGCTTCCCATGTGTATAAACATGATACAATGGGCCACGCTCAAAAGTGGAGGGCCAGAGAAGGTGTATGAGGGAAGGACACAAATGTAAAATCACACAGTGCTCAAGCAGGTTGTGGAACTTACAATCACAAGAAATCAGTGGGACCAAGCGTTTAGTAGGATACAAAGAGGGACTGCTTATTTATATGGGGAACCAGAAAATCCAATTACCGTATTGGGGACTTTTTAAAAAAAGGTTTGCGAGGGCTGTAAAGCTTTCTGATTTACATTATAAAGTATGTCTAATCTGTGGGTGTCAGGAGGAATCTTTCCCTGCGGCAAGGTTATCTCACAGCTGTCTATTGCAGGGCTTCCTCTACCTTTCTCCAAATTATCTGTTACTGGCCACCGAATACTAGGCTAGATGGACTAGAAGTCTGATGAAGTCTTGCTGTGCCAATCTTCTGAACGGTGGTGTAGATAAGAATATAAGTTCCAGAGGGGTAGCCGTGTTAGTCTGTATACAGCAAAAAAACCGAGAGTTCTGTGGCACTTTAAAGACTACCTCTGCATCTGACGAAGTGAGCTGAGTCTCACGAAAGCTTATGCCTACAAAAATTAAATTTGTTAGTCTTTAAGGTGCCACAGAACTCTCGTTGTTTTTATAAAAATATAAGAACGGCCATACTGGGTCAGACCAATCTTCATCTAGCCCAGTATCTTGTTCCGACAGTGGCCAATGCCAAGTGCTTCAGAGGGAATGAATAGAACAAGTAATCGTTAAGTGTAAATCCAAAAGTATGTTTTTGATGATCTTCCTTCAACTTCTACAAGTCTCTAGACTTGCATTGAGAGCAGAATGATTTCTCGTTTAATATCATGTAGTCTCCTGTTATTTCTCTTTTCAGGAAGCAAAGTTCAAAACTCCTCAGACCTTCCCAGTTCATCATGTCAGCTGTCAATGACACCAAATTCCAACCTGCTGTGTTCCTTCTCACCGGAATACTTGGGCAGGAAGATGCCCATGTCTGGATTTCTATCCCCTTCTGCTTAATGTATGTGATTTCCATATTAGGAAATTCAGTCATTCTATTCATTATAAAAACGGATACAAACCTCCACGAGCCCATGTACCTTTTCCTTTCCATGTTGGCTATCACAGACCTTGGCATATCGATATCCACCCTTCCAACCATACTGAGCATATTCTGGTTTAACTCTAGGGAGATCAGCTTTGATGCCTCTTTTGCCCAGCTGTTCTTCATCCACTCGCTTACGTTCACTGAATCCTCCTTGCTCTTGTCTATGGCCTTTCACCGCGTTGTTGCGATCTGTAACCCTATTTGCTGGTCCCACCCCTGATTAACCCAATTGTGTACAGTGTGAAAACCAAAGCCATTCGTGCAAGGATATTCAGGGTGTTGGTTAAGTGAAGGGTCAGTTCATCACCCGGCTCCAGCGCTGATGACACGGGAGATGAAAATCATGAGCCACCTTTTCCATCCTAGACACTTCCAGAGGACATGGGAGGACATGAGCTACTGATCCCTGTCACCAGCCGCTAAGAAGGACAGCGCACTGGGGGAACGGGACTGAGGCAGGCAGCAATATTTAAAAAAACTTTGTGTTTATGTAGAGCCAGGGGATGGGTGGGATAGTATCACATAAAGAGCCGTATCAGTGTCAGCTCAGACTTTAGAATTCCTGTGGATAAAGTCAGTACAGAGAAGGAACATAGATGCTTTGTCCTTTGTACATGACCTGTCACTGTCCCGTCTCTGGTTAAACAGCCGGGGGCCATGAGAAAAGCTGCAGAGCTGTTTTGCAGTCACAGTCCTGGTGCTTCCTGAGCACTCTGGCCGCTGCATGATCCATGAGAGCCGCACCAGCTGTGAGCGGGGCTATTCCAGGGGCAGGACCGCCCACCCTTCCCCTGCGCCTCGACCAACGTGCTTGTAATGGAGTCATTTCTGAGACCGGATTAAAGCGGGAGCCTTAAGGGAAGCCATTCAGGCAGCCTCTAACCCCATTGACCACTCTACACAAAGCACCCCCAACCCACTGTCCTGATCAGGAACTCTAAGAGGTAAAAACTCTTCTAACTTTTCTGCTTCTGTTGCACACAGCTGTGCATGGTCCTGTCACACGTAAAAACGTCCAGTCCCTTTGTTGAATTCTCCTAATCTCCTAAGCAACAGCACCTGTTGGCCGGAATTTCCAATGTTAATTATGCAGAGTTTAAATAAAATATTAAGTGCTCAAACTCACTCGATTGTTCTGTGTTCTGGGTTTAGAGCAGAATTTATTATTATTTTTAAGCCCTTGCTAGGGCCATGAGTGTGCCTGTTGTTGTGAAGCGCACAAAGCAGAATAGCATCCCTGGCTACCAACAGGTTAAAATAGGCACTTCAATCTGGTATCTGGTGCATTTATCAGCACCAAAGCTGTGCCCCAGCTGGACGGGTCAGCAGTGGAATGGGACCCAGTAATTGGCTATACAGGGATTCCTCAGCCAAGGCTTAATAATAGAAACTAGCGCTTATATAGCACATGCTATCAGGGGATTGATACATTGAACAGTAATAAGTCACCAGGACCAGATGGGATTCACCCAAGATTTCTGAAGTGGAAATGCAGAACTACTAACCCTGGTATGGAATTTATCATTTCAATCAGCTTCTGTACCAGATGACTGGGAGGTCACCAGTATTTAAGAAAGGCTTCATTACAGATCCGTAAACCCAACTTCATTACAAGACAAATTGGTTGAAACTATAGGAAAGAACAGAATTTTTATACTCGTAGATGAACATAATTTCTTCGGAAGAGTCAACATGGCTTTTGTAAAGGGAAATCATGCCTCACTAATCTATCAGAATTCTTTGTGGGGGTAAACAAGCGTGTGGACAAAGGTGATCCAGTGGATACAGTGCAGTTAGATTTTCAGACAGCCATTGACAAGGTCCTTCACCAAAGGCTCTTAAGCAAAGTAATCTGTCATGGGATAAGAGGGAAGGTCCTCTCCTGGACCAGTAACTAGTTAAAAGTAGGCAAACCAAGGGTAGGAATACACGGTCAGTTTTGAGAATGGAGCTCGGTAAATTGTGGTGTCCCCCTGCTGTCTGCACTGGGACCAGTATAGTTCAACATATTCATGGAATGGAAAAAAGATGATACAAAACATGACAAAAAATTAATCAAGATAGTTAAGTCCAAAGCAGACTGCAAAGAGTTACAAAGGGATCTCACAAAACTGGGTGACTGGGCAACAAAATGAGAGATGAACTTGAATGTTGATACATGCAAAGTGATGCACTTTGGAAAATATAATTCCGATCCTGCATATAAAATGATGAGGTCTAAATTAGCTGTTACCACTCAGGCAAGAGATCTTGGAGCCACTGTATAAAATTCCCAGAAAGCACCTGCTCTGCGAGTAGCAAGAGACAAAAAAGCAAACCGAATGCTGGGAATCGTTAGAAAAGAGATAGATAATAAGGAAACCGAGTCACAGGGAGGTGAAGTGACTTTGCTCTTGTTACGCCACAGGCCAGTAGCTCAGCTGGGAGTAGAAGCCATTGACTTGACCACCGCTCTGTCCACTAGGTCACACTGCCTCTCTATACGCAGGCACCTCTGGGTGGGATGCCTGTTGCAGCTGTTTAAAAGCACTCACAACTTCTGCACCTGAGTTTCACATAAGTCGGTGCAGTTGAGTACTGGGAGGCGCAGATCAGCTGGGCTCTGTCTATGGCAACCAGGAGCCATTCAGCGTTAACCTCTGTGGAAAATCCTTGCGTTGTTTTTCCCATTTAACTGGGATGCAGAATCCCATTGGATGATGGGCCTGACTCTTCCACAGCCTCGTCTTCCCTCGTCTTGCCTTATAACCCTGTGCAAAATGGGCACAAATGCTACCGGGTGCAAAGGGAAGCATTTTACGGAGGGATGATGGGGAGCAGGAAAGAGAATCAAACCCCTGTAACTGCCTCCTTGCTATCCCCTCTCGCCACAGCACAGGGGGCAGTTCTGGAGTAGAGAGAATCCAGCTGTTCCAGCTGGGAGGCTGGTCTTGTGATTTGGGCTCTGCTCTGCATGTCAGGAGAGCTGGGTTTCATTCCCTTTGAGTGTGTGACTATGGACAAGCCACCGTCCCTGAGCCTCTACACAAGCAGATACTAGCTCTGCCCTGCCCTGCCCTACCCTGCCTCACAGAGGTGGCAAGAGGATGAATGCATTCAAGGTGCTCAGATACTCTGAGGAGGGGGCCAGGGGAGACCCTAATATCAGGTCTGCCAGGGATCCAAAGAGCAATACCCCGGACCTTTGCCTGTCAGAGGCCACATCCTTACCACAGCCTCCTGTGACAGCTGGCCTCTGGGAATCCCAGTGACTCCAGCCCCTGGTTACTTGGGCAGACGTGGGGGTGTTTGCGAGTGACTGTCGATCTGCTCCGCACAGTGAGGTTTAGGTGCTGGATCTCTGAGGGGAGGGTTGGATTGTCATGGGGAAACCAAGGTTTCAGGCCATGCACCAGATTCGTGTGCTCAAGTCATTGTGGCTGAATGGGTCTAACTGCCAAAAAATGGAGCAACGGCCAAAGGGCGTCATCTTACATGGTCTGGCTGGGAGAAAGCAGGTTTAGGGCAAAGGTCAGCTTCACCTCTTGGGCCTGTCACACAGACAGAGCTGAGCATGATGGTGACTGGACCCAGGCTCACACAGGGAGGCTTTGAAATAAGGCTGCTTCCACAAGAAAGGGGCAAACAAATGGGAAGGTGCTCTCTCAGGGACACAGGGACACAGGGAAACAAGGCTGGGTCCCTGGAGTTTCTTGTCTTCTCACAGGTTGTTTGTGTTCCTGTATCTCCAGAGAAAAGCCTGTCTATCTTAGCCTGTAGTGATGTATGAGATAGATGAGTGCAGACATGTGACACCTGCTTGTTCTTTTATAACCATTTTCTCTAATGCTTTGTGCTGTCTGCTAATAAACATACATGTTTACAGGATGCTGGTGGTGACTGTATAGCTCTGGTCTCAAGCATTCAAAGGGAAACGACTCAGGTGTCCAGTTGGACTGCATCGTGATAAGCATTTGGCATAGACGAGGTGTTGTACGCAGCTCTAAGAGTGGGACAATTGTGAGATTCCACCCCAAGACAAGAAAATACCTGGCTTAAATGGTAAAGAGACCATATGTTCTGCTTTTACTGTGACAACTCTAATTCTTCTTGGCCAGCGTATCTTTCTGTTTAGTGCATTTAAGTATTCAGAGTAGAAACTTTTTGAAATTGCATCCCAGATATCGATCCCCTCAAGACAATGATTCATAGATTCATGGTATTTAAGGCCAAAAGGGACCATTAGACCATCTAGTCTGACCTCCTATATTTCAGAGACTACAGAATTACTCTTCTTTACACCCATACGAGCCCAACGACTTGTGTTGGATTAAACTTAACTTGTTCATCAATAAAGCTTCTTTTCCAGGACTTTTCCAGACTTCATTTGGAGATACCAGGACAATTCACCATCTCCCTTGGGAGTTTAATCCTCTGGTTAATCATCCTCAGTGTTAAGAATAGGAGACTAATTTCCAAATGCAAGTTTTCTAGCTTCAGTTTTGCACCCACTGGTTCACGTTATACCTTTCAGTGCTATATTAAAGAGCCCTTTAGGACTAGTATATTGTCCCTGTGGAGGTGCTTGTACTCTGTAATCAGGTCAGTGCTCAGTCTTCCTTTGGTGAAGCTAAGCAGGTTCAGATCTTGAAGACTTTCACTGTAAGGCATTTTCTGCAGCTCTTCAATCATTTTTGTGGCTCTATCTGCACCCTCTTCAATGTTTCCATATTTGTAAATTTTGTGCATCCAACCCGAATGCAGAATTCCAGCCTTAGTCTCACGAATGCCATCTACAGAAGTAAAATCACCTCCCTACTTCTACTCCCTGCACCTCATTTTATATTGCCATGGTTAGTTGGAAAAGACAGAGGAGGAGAAAGAGCTGGATGTGTTAGTCAGTGCCAGCATGACTCTGAGCACCAATGTGATCCAGCTGTGAACAAGGCAAACAAGCCCTGGCCTTGGGCTGTATGCATTTCTGAATTTGTACAGTGGTGTAAATAGCACTTCCTGACCGCACAGGGGTTTTGTATTTTAAACAGGTTAAAGGTTGTGAGGAGCTCACATGTTAGAATTATTGGGGGCATATCGAAGTGCCTTTGATAGATGTCAGCTCTGTGTGCCATTTAAGGCTAATTGTGGGCATTAGGCGAAGAACCTGACGTCTTTCCAACACCCCTTGGTGATGAGGATAATCATTTGCGCAATGTCCTTTTACGTGAAGTTCTGGTCTCCCACAGCTCCCACAGCTCTGCATTCAGAAGGGGAATCAGGATTTGCTGTAAGAGAGCGAATAATCTGGAGTGTGTGGTCTGACTGCACACAGTCCTCCTGAGTGGCCCCTGAGTCTTTCCCTGATCCCCCACCTGCTTCAGGAACAAGAAGAGTCACTCTAGCCACGGATACAGACCTGAGACCCTGGATTCAAATTTCCAACATCACAAAGATTGGGGGGGAGCTGATCAGGGGTCGGGGTGGGTGTTGCTTGGGTCCAATATAGAGCAAGCAGAAGGTGTTTGGAACTGGGGTTGATTCACACCTTTGTCTGTTAGGAATGTGTATGTCCTTGCTTCCATAGAATATAGAAAGAATAGTTAATGGGTTTTGTGCTTTAAGATAGAATAGTAAAGTCTATAGCTTGGGAAAAGGGCTGGAAGGACCTGATAAGGGCTGTCCGGACGCTAGCACAGCACAAATAGAGGGCAGACACAAAAACAAAAGCTGACCAGAGCTGACGACATCCGGCTAAGTAACACTTGCAAGTGCCTACAAGTCAGGATGACTCAGCAGAAATGCTCACTGATTGGTTAAGCTGACCACAAAAGTGACACTGTTCACTGGTTGGTTACATACTGATAGCAAAAGTGACACTGTTCACTGGTTGGTTACATACTGATCAAGCTAATCAGTTTGGTGATTAGGCTGTGGATACTTAAACCCAGAAAATCTGTTGCACTTTGGACTGCAGCCTGCTGGGATCCTCGGTAGCTGGACTGAGCCCTTCTATGAACCAGCAGCATCCAAGGGATGGCTAACACTTAACAGAGTCGACTCGGCACAAAGGGCTTAAGGAGAGAAACGTTTTTGGTAATGTATGAATGTACACTTGCTTTAAGATAACAAACAAACATCTGTCTGATTATCTGTCTGTGAAGAGTAACTAGGATTTTACAAGCGACCATCTGTCTGTAAACATGAAGCAATAAGTAGTGAAATTGTACAAATGACCATCTGTCTGTATAAGGTAACAAGGAGTTTACAAACATAGTTTACAAGCGACCATCTTTCTGTAAGCATAAGGAAATAGGTAATAGAATTGTGCACCATAAGCAATGAATACATGCACGGTAGAGTATTAGGCCTTTGTATCTTTTTCTGATTTTGTGTTTGTATTACTTATGTCGATGTACTTTGTTCTTTACTAATGAATAAATATAGGAGTAATATTTATTCGGTTGAAATCTTGTTCGCATTCCTGGTCGGTCACCCCCGCCCCTTGGCTGAGGCAACTCCTCGGCTTCCAGAGACCCACACTCCTAAAGCTAAGGCCTTTCAGGCTGCTCTGAGTCCACGGCTTCCTCTCTGTGTGTATGTCATGCCTGGACATGAGCAGGAGACGCTAGGTGTTGTGTCTCAGGAATGCAGACAATCTGCAAACCAATGCTGAGGACAGGAGGCTCTGTGTCCCACAGGACATGGAAACAGTGTCTCTGCCTCTGATGGCCCTTGTGACCAAAGATGTCCAATAACTAATCTTCAGGACCTTTCTTTTCAGCGCTCAGCCTGAGATGCGGCCAGCAGCACCAACTCTTGTGATTTGATTGGGAGTCTCGCACTATTTCCTATTTTTCTTTAAGCCCAACACATGGGATCCAGAAGCTGCATGGGAATCTCAGCTTTCAAATTTCTTTAAAAAGTTTTTGTTTAAAAGGAAGTTGCACGAAAGCCAGAAAACATGATGTAAGTGGCTCAGAAACCAGAGGCAAATGAAGAAGCACCCCAAATTAGTATATTTTAAAATCTGGCTATTTTAATCTATCCCACGATTTTTGGGGGTGTGATCCATATTTTTTGAATGGGGCTGGTGATTCTTCAGACCTAATTTAAAAGTTATGCTCTAGTTGAGCTACAAGGCACTGGGCTCAGCCCCAGAATTCCCTGTGTAAATCTCTCTGGCCTGTGTCTTGCACAAGCTCAGTATAGATGATTGTGATAGACCTTTCTGGCCTTAATATAATTGAAAGTGGATGCACAAAGTCTGACATCCCGCAGATCACTGGCTAGTGGAAAATCGTAGCCCTGAGCCTTCGGGGTCTCAGATTTCCTGCCTGTAATAATGCCAATAGTTTACTTGGCACCGTACAAGAGAAAAAGGAATGTGTCCTCTATCCCGCAATGAGCTCTTGTAAGCTGTAGACCTAGTACCTGACGTTCCAGTATGAGGGCCTAGAACTGCCAATACAGATGCCATGTACTGGGAAATATTTGCAGACTATAGACCCCCTAGAGACACTGAGAGACTGATTCTGATAACACTCAGGGTAACACCGATAACTAGAATCGTTTTCATTGCAGGCTTCTGTAAAGGTAGTTGGACAATAGCATCACACCCCACACGTCAGCTTCCAACAACAATAGCTTCAGTACTTCCATCTTAATCTTGACTGGAGACACAGGTCACATGTCTGGCTGGTGTTCCTTCTGTGCTCATTGTACTTGTTCTCTGTGCTCAGGAATTGTAGCATTGGTTGTACCATTGAAGCTGAAGAAAGCAGGCAGGCCAAGTTTGAGTGGGTGGCTTTCTGACCCCAGGAGTGATTGGGGTTCCCAGTGGGCCTATGGGGTTGCAACACCATTCAAGTTTGGGCTGGCTGCTCCTCCATCAGGCCAGCAGAGAAGTGCTCCGCCATTGCCACACCCAGTCTGGGTGACCAGAGATGTGTGGTCTGGTAACATGAGTGAGAGAGGCTCACAGTTTGAGTAAGAGCTGGTCTGGAAAACCGAGAATTTGATCCCATGAAAAATTTTGACCCACAGTAAAATGGATGCATGGTCCCGCCTTTATTTCTCAGGGAGAAGGAAATGAACCTGCCTTACTGAAACAATCTGATGGAAATTTCCAGGTAGGAGCTGTGTGGAATCTTCCTTCACAGCCTGCACCCTGGGTCTGAAATGCAGGAAAGGGGGCTGCCAGGGAGAAAACTGACCCTACATAATTATTATGAGTCTATTTTACTGAACTGTAGCAAGATTACAACTGTAAAACACCATCAGTACCACTCGGCCGCCCTGCTCTTCCCCTTCTCTCTCCTGCGGTGGAATCCCACCATTCTCTCACACTCGGCCTGGGCCCTGGGCTACATCACATTGAGATCCAAACTGGTTTGCTCAGCAACAGCAGGTTCCGTTCCTGTGGTTCTTCCTTTTGAGAGTCTGTGCCCTGTGGTGGGGCGTGACCAGGCAGTCTTCCTGAACCAAAGTATTGTTCAGTCTGGACTGTAGGAATAAAGCATCACAGAAGAGAATAAAAGAGTTTTAAAATAACATTGAATCAGAGAGTCATAGGGATGGAAAGGACCTCGAGAGGTCATCTAGTCCAGTCCCCTGCACTCATGGCAGGACTAAGTGATAGCTAGACCATCCCTGACAGGTGTTTGTCTATCCTGCTCTTAAACATCTCCAATGATGGAGACTCCACAACCCTCTTTGCCAATTCACTTCACTGATTAACCACCCTGACAGTTAGGAAGTTTTTCCTAATGTCCAACCTAAACCTCCCTTCCTGCAGATTTTGTACAGGCATAAATACCTGCACTTTCCTGGTTACTATGCGGCCAGTCCACCGTCCAATCTAGTATTCAGTAGCTAAGATAATCTAAAATCAAGATCTAACCTATAAGTAATATTTATTATTCAATTAATTTTAAAATTAAATTAAATTACATGAAAGGACAGTTAAACATAGTCAACAGGTCAATAGTATGAAAACTAAAGCCCATTGATAAAATTTAAAATATGGAGAATAAATATATCTATATCTAAAATATATCTAAAATCCACAGGATACACGAAATGAATGTTCGGGTTCACTGTTTATCGCTAAAAAGAGCCAACATATCCGTCGTAGCATACATAGCAAGTCTGCACACACTTTCTTTAAAACTTTTAAATTTATCAATACCTAAAATTTTAAAAATGTCATCATTTCTTTTACTCCATTTACCTCTCACCCCAACCACAAATCCAAAGAAGTGGATGATCTTCCCACCAGTGAGCTGCAGCACCTCCTCCTCCAACTCAGAGTAGTATGCCTCCTTCTCAATGTCGGCTGCCTCCACACTGTCAGCGTTGTCTTCCCATCTAACTGTGACATCCACAACGGCTACCATTCCTTCCTTTTCAATAATGAGGTCGGGTTTTCTCAACTTCCCTTCTTTATTATGAAGGTAAGGTTCAATCCAAATTTTACATCCTTTATTTCCTACTTTATCAATTAGTGCTTTAACTATCCTATTATGTCTTTTAATTCTTGCTTCTTTCATTTTTATGCACTGACCAGAGATATGAGGAATTGTCTCTTTGACCTTACCACACCATCTACATAACCCTTCCTCCATCTTCCGTCCTCTTGCTAGAGCTTCCCTGGTGGGAAAAACATTCGCTCTCGTTTGCAATGCCGCAATCAGAGAGGAGGACTTGGCCAAGCAAGGATATTTTAAAAACGAATTACTAATACCATCATTTTAAAAATATTTAATACCAATTCCCTGACATCTTAAATTACTCCATTTTAAAAACTCTTCATCTCTCCACGTTTTAGGATTAGCCGTTTTAGCACTATATATTAAAATTTTCTCCACTAAATTTTCCCCAGCATATAAAAACAAGAAATCTGTCCAATCATCTTTGGAGACAATATGTCTCCTCCATTTACGAATTAACATGTTTGGAATTTGGGTACTAAATTTTGTAACTGCTAAACCCCCATCTCTAGTTCTAGCATAGAATAGCCCATCAGTTGTACACTGGGGAAGATGTAAAATCTTTTTAAGAGTGTTCCTAACTAAAACATCTAATTCATTTAACATATAAAGTGGCGGTTCGATTAAAAGTAATTCATAAAAAACTCTCGTTAAAATGTAAACTTTTAAAATTATCAATTTCTGCGCAGGTTTTAACGGAGCCTTACATAAACTTTCACACCAATCAATTAATTTTTCCTTAGGGGAATTATTAGCCACTCCCACCCATGGATCTATTCTTGCACCTAGGTATCTTTCAGACTCACCAGGTTGAATATAATCAATTAATTCATCACCTAATCCCCATTTATCTTTTGGGTTGATAACATATGTCCCCATGCTTGGGAAAATGTGAAAGCCCTTTGTCTTTTTAACATTTACTTTTAAACTTGAATTTTTACAAAACTGATTAAGAATTTTTAAATTCTTAACCATCCCCTTATAGGACCTACTTAATATAGCGATATCGTCGGCAAAGGCCAATGAAGTTATCTTTCTACCCTGCACTATAAAACCATCTCCTTCATCTTCCAATTTATATAAAAGAGGGTCCATGGCTATATTAAATAAAATAGGGGAGAGCGGGTCACCTTGCTTAACTCCACTCTTAATTAAAATAGGTTCTGTCTTATCCTCACCAACACTAATTTCAGTGTAGCAATCTGTATACAAATCCTTTACAATATCAATAAAACTCTCTGATATCCCAAATCTCTTTAACCCCTTTAAAATGTGACCATGGCCAACCGAATCAAATGCCTTAGCAAGATCAATAAAAACAACAGCTATTTCGTCTTTATTTTTCTTGGCCCCTTTAATTAACTTTTCTAAAATCGATATATTTTCCTCACAGCCAGAGGCTGTGATAAAACCTTTTTGTCTGGGGCATAATTTAACAGCACTTGATAATCTTTTAGCTAAAATTTTTGTATACAACCTAATCCAAATCGAACCAATAGTCAATGGCCTCCAAGATGATATTTTCTTCAACTCTTGTGGATCCTTGACTTTAGGAATTAGGATTATACGATTGCCTTTAAAACACTCTGGAATCTGTCTATTTAAAAAACAAATATTAAAAATCCTTACTAAAATCCTACTGTCTAAATTATAAATATCCCATAAATCCTTAACCTTAATTCCATCTGGTCCAGGAGCACTACTATTATCAATCTCTCTTAAGGCTTCTCTAATTTCATCAATTGATAAAGGCCAATTTAAAATTTCATTATCTATCACTTCTTTTACTTTTGGCCATCCTCTGGTTTCCCCATGTCCTTCTCTACCCAAAATTTCTTTATAAGAGGTTTCAATCTCCTTAACTGCTATCTTACATGTCGCTTTATCAGGTTCTCCCATAATGATCCTAGCCAACCTTTTCTTATCTTTTTCAAAGAGGGTTTGATAGAATCTGAATTTAGCTTTTCTCCCAGCATATTTTCTATTTCTATTATATTTATCAGGAGGCTTACCCACTTTTCTTCCTTGTTTCCCATTATCATTCTGTATATTATTTTCTTTATTATTTTCCAAATTCTCTACATCTTCATGAGGAGAGTTCATCAACAATTTACATAATTCCTCAAATAATCCCCAACCTTCTGCTACAGTGGCAGAAGCATTTAATTGCTGTTCAATAAAATCCAATTTCTCTAAAATACGAGCCCCATTACACCTAACTCCTGTTAAAAACCTATCAATTAAAATTTTATCTTTTAAAAGTTTAATTTTCTCACGTGGAGGAATATCTTCTAAAATATCTCCCATCCCGCCCTCTTCCCATAAAACCATAGAATCTTCATCCTTTTTAACCTTATTCTTGGCCAGGTCCCTCCTCTTATCTGATATTTGCTTATTTGTTTTTGTTTTTAATTCACTTTCTATACACTTATTAATATTTCTAATCCCTGCATATTTTATTTCAAGCTGAATCAATAATTCAATTTCCTCTTCTGTCCATACCCGAGAGCGACTTGTTTTCCCAACCACTCTAGCTTCCTTTCTTTCCTCATTCCTCACCGCAGGATGCCTATGTCTGATGTGTTGACTCCGCCCCGAGCGAGTGTAGAAGGCAGACCCACAGACCATGCAGGCATACTTCTTCTCTGAGTTATCCACCTCCTTGGGCCTGCACTTGGGGTAGTGGCAAGCTATGTTATGGAACTGCGAATATTTACCACATTTTTTGCAAATAACTCTTATTGAAGTGCTTTTATGTACATTATTTATATGCTTCGCCCATTTACCGAAACTAGCTAAAATTTGTGAACATATAGGGCAATTAAAACAATCTACGGGATATTCTAAATAAAATATTCCCTCTTTAAATGAACTACTCTCTTTAAAACTAGCTGTATTCATAAAATTTGTATTAAAATTATCTCCTAAAATATTTCTTCTATTTTCCATAGAATCATGTTGTAAATTATTAAAATTGGTATTATTATTATTAAGATTATTAAATTCTATCAAATATGGATCATCAAAAGAATCTAAATATTTGTCATAAAAGCTAGATTTAGAATCGATTATCTTAAGGTCACTGTATAAAACATTCGTAAAAGCCATCGGTAAAAGATTAAAATCTAAAACTTGGCTCTCACTAAAATCCTCTTGTTCCTCCCGAACAACACTCTTCTCTCCAACTCGGAGATTAAAATCATCCATAAAACCAGCTATTCCATCTTTTACTCTATCTATAGCATAAGGAGATAGCATCGGTCCGGCTCTATGAATAATACCCCTAATCAATTTAATACTACTAGCCGGGGCATCGAAACTAGTAGCGGGGGCGTTTTTAAGACGGTCCAGCGCCAATCCCGGTCCAGCGCCAGCCCATTGCTTCTTGTCCTGTCCTCAGAGGTTCAGAAGAACAATTTTTCTCCCTTCTCCTTGTAACAACCTTTTATGTACTTGAATGCTGTTCTCATGTCCCCTCTCAGTCTTCTCTTCTCCAGGCTAAACAAACCCAGTTCTTTCAGTCTTGTCTCATAGGTCATGTTTTCTAGACCTTTCATCATTTTTGTTGCTCTTCTCTGGACTTTCTCCAATTTGTCCACATCTTTCCTGAAATGTGGTACCCAGAACTGGACACAAAACTCCATTTGAGGCCTAATCAGCTCAGAGTAGAGTGGAAGAATTACTACTCATGTCTTACTTACAACACTCCTGCTAATACAGCTCAGAATCATGTTCGCTTTTTTTGCAACAGCATTACACTGTTGACTCATATTTAGCTTGTGGTCCACTATGACACCCAGATCCCTTTCCGCAGTACTCCTTCCTAGGCAGTCATTGCCCATTTTGTGCACATACAACTGATTGTTCCTTCTTAAATGGAGTACTTTGAATTTGTCCTTCTTGAATTTCATCCTATTTATGTCAGACCAATTCTCCATTCAGAAGCGCCCCAACCCACCATGCTGCCCCGAGGCAGAGCACAGCAAAGTGTGTGGTGAGAGTCGCACACACAGGCGTCATGACAAGAGACTCAGGCCCAGGGATTCCCTCATCCAGGGCTTAATAATCAAACCTAGCTCTTATCTAGCACTTGTCATCAAGAGATTGGCAAATTAAACAGTAATACGTGGGCACAGGACCACATGGGATTCACCCAAGAGTTCTGAAGTTTCACTCAAACATAAAATTGTAGAACCACTGACTGTGGTATGTAACTTATCCTTTCAATCAGATTTGTAGCAGATGACGTGGGGATAGTTAATGTGATGGCAATTTTTAAAAAATGCTCCAGAGGTGATCCTGGCAATTACATACCATGAAGCCCAACTTCGGTACCAGGCAAATTGTTTGAAACTATAGTAAAGAACAGAATTATCAGACACAGAGAGGAGCACGATATCTTCGGGAAGAGTTCAACATGGTTTCTGTCAAGGGAAATCATGGCTGACTAATCGGGAAGAACTGGTAGGGGAAGTAGAAGTGGATGGTAACCTGGGCAGCAGTGACCATGAGATGGTCGAGTTCCCAATCCCGACAAAAGGAAGAAAGGATAACAGCAGGATACAGACCGTGGACTTCAGAAAAGCAGACTTTGATTCCCTCAGGGAGCTGATGGGCAGGATCCCCTGGGATGCTCATATGAGGGGGAAAGGAGGCCAAAAGAGCTGGCTGTATTTTAAAGAAACCTTATTGAGGGCTCAGGAACAAACAATCCCGATGTGCAGAGAATAGCAAATATGGTAAGTAACCAGCTTTTCTTAACAAAGAAGTCCATTTGAATGTGGATGGACAATGGGCACCTAACTTGCCTCTGACCATCTCCCTCCAGCCTCCCCACCCCAATGACAGTCTGTGCAGTCACTGTAGATAGGATAAAGAGA